>NC_090874.1:27993401-28003401 GCF_036669935.1 Montipora foliosa
AATGAAAAGTTCTGTGTTTTGGCAGCCGCGTCGGCAAGTCGCTTGCGAGGTGTTTGTCTAAAGTGTTCCGAAGACCTTGTCGAAAAAATTATATCTCCGGTTCTACTTGACACAGATCGTTTATTCAAACAGTAATTTTTTTTTTAACCAAAAAATTATTTCAAGTTTTCAACTGCAAAGCGATTCTTTACAAGCTTAAATAAAAAGTTAGTCGAATGATTAACACGTGGTTTCAAATGTTCACAATCTTTGAGTAAACAGTCGAGTTTCGCGCGAAACGGAAAATCAGACGACAGCGATGAGAGGCAGCTGTATTCGCAGGCTACAAAGTTGGCGAAGAAATTGTTGACATAGGCGGCATTGCTGTGTTGAGATTTAGTTATCGTGACAATCGATTTTTGAAACTTTTAAGTAAACTAGAGGCGAGTCAAATTCATCAAAATTTGCATAGCGTCAGTCATGAGTCGGAACAACACGTAGTCGTGACAGGTAACGCAACATGATTAAAATGCCCTGGTAGAACTTCTTTTACGTGTATGTATAATGAATGGAAAAGTTTCTGAGAAAAAACTTGTTTATCGATGGTGCAAGCCATAAAAGAAACATCCTGTGTGGGTTCGTATTCAGAACGCTGTTCACAAACGGGTTTCTTTGTTGATTCTGCTGAAATACGACGCACCGGTATTAAATTTATTTTGAACACATTCCAAAGCAGTTGCGATGGATGTAGTGTTGGTAAGTGATGAAGAACATCTCGTCTGCTCATGAAAGTTCCGTTTGAAAAGGATAACCCGTTTATATCGATAAGCACATGCTTTCTATCTAACTTGCGTTCACTTGCAACAGCGTATCAGGAGAAGTCTTCATGAGTTCGTGGTCGTGTAGTTTTTAGTGCTATCAAGCTATTCTTTAGAACAATAACCCGCTAACAATAGAAAGACAATAAGCCAGCTCATACATACTAATGAACAGACGCGTATATGCGTTTGTGCTTATATACGCATTTTTATACGCACATATGCGTGTACTTATACGCACATACGCGTATACTTATGCGCACATACGCGTATACTTATACGCACATACGCGTATATTTATCCGCACATACGCGTATACTTATACGCACATACGCGTAAATTTATACGCGTATTATGCGCGTTTTTTGGTTAACGTATATCTGAGCGGTACTGTAGGTTTGAGGGGGCTGGGGTAATGCGTAAATTTCTCTGCTGCACAGGGGAGAATATTTCATTAATCTGCAATGGTGTCGAAATCAAAGGGAGCTGTATTTCCAATATTTTATCACGAGTGAAGTGTTATGTACAACACTGAAACCAAATGGAAAATTATCTGGTAACTTGTGGGTTCAACGAAGTCAGGTAAAAAAGAAAAATTGGAAATGTGACAGTCAAGAATTATTTGAAAAAAAGCTTGTGGACTATTTTGCAGCCTTCTCAAAATATTTTTGGGGAGCAGGTCATAAGGAAAGTGGAGACGGTTTGGTGCTAAAGGCACCCAAGCGAGTGCCCAAAGGATGCAAGCTTCTAGGGGGTCTGTGGGCATCCTCCCCTAGGAAATTTTTTAAATCTAGACATTCACAGATGCAATTTAGTGAAATCTGGGGGATTTAAAGTGACGAAATTTCACATATGGAATTGACACTTGCATGGAGTCTGATAAGGAATACTGGAATGTTAGTTAAATAAACATATTTATGTGCGCGACTTAAAAAAATAGTGTGGACGCGAATTTAAACGTCAAACAAGCTTTTTTCAAGCTTTTATAATATCTTGAGTGACTTAACATTCAAGCTAAAAACGTGTTGTGTCTGACATTTTCTTACTGGAAGGAGATGGTCAAGCTTTCTGAGGAGGCGGCTCATTGAGCTGTCGACGGGCCGGTTTTGAGAAGGCTGATTTTGTGCATCATTATTCAAGGAAAAGGTTCTTCAGGAAAGGGTTTGAACCTGAAATTTACCCTATTTGTTGTGAACATGGTAATTTGACACGATTGAGTTTCTTGTCTTCACGCACCCAATGAAATAGGAAGAGGTTTTTGCCTCTAAGAGCAAGTACCGTAAAGACTCTCAGATAAGCCGCACTCGCAGATAAGCCGCACCCCGAGTTTAGGAACTCAAATTTTGGAAAAAAAGTTTTTCATGAAAAGAACTCGAAAGAAATCGAAAGTCGAGACCATGAAGTGTTCTGTCTTCATCCAAGGCAAACTCGCCAACAATGGATCGAAAAATACTTCCCTGTAAGTCTTACCTGTAATTTTAGCTCTTTAGTAGAATAAACATCAAGACCACCACTTATGACATATGATTGATATTATTCTGGTATTTGTTCACAGGTATTTCTCCATTCAAGGCAGTTTTTCCATAGAATTTTGCGCATAAATTTCAGCAAAAACTTGAGTAGCTGCTATTTCCAAAATGATGGAATTTTATACCTGGTGATAAATAGCCTTGTCTTGGAGAGTAAAATTTTGACTTTGCAGAAACAATGGTCAACCTCAAGAGTTGGGCGATTTTGATCTTTGTTTTAAATTTGTGCATTTATTGTCAAACTTTACAACACTTGAAAGAAAAAGAAACTTGAAAAAACCCGGTATCATTGACACAGATGCCTCACTGTTTGGCGAGTAAATATGCCGTGGTAACTTAATCATGGCGCCCGCTGAATTCTGGCGATGTCACTTTCGATTTTGCAATTTATTTGTGCAGCCAAAAGTAGAATAACAAAATAGAACGTAGCAAAAATCTCCCAAAATGTTTGTCGCTGATGGTAACTTTTTATATTCTATATTCACGGTTCAAAATTAATGTTGTTTTCATGTAGTAAATTTTATTGCTGATTGCAAAAATTAATATTTTATTCTCGATTGACCGTCCTGGAAACTTCCTTCTCCTCTGTCTAAAAACTGTGTATCAATATTTTTTTACTTTTGCATCAATATTTATTTTGCATAAAGCAAGCTAACAAAATCTGTACCTTGCTGAGTTTGCACTTGTTAGCGTTAAAATAGAATTTTCGGTCCAATGCTTCTGTTATACGGAGGGGTATAATTTTAGGTCTCCCATCCAGATACTAACCCCGCCAGACAAGATAAGTGCAGTACTTAAGGATTAAGTGCAGTACTTTGCTAGTAACTACATGTCTTCTCAGGGGGCTATTTACCTAAGACTTCTACCATGGCACTACAATGATAGACAATACCAAAACAATATCATGCACTGTTGAGCTACATATTACGCAGAGACAACTTGAATCTCCTGGAAGACAACACGCAGCTCAGTTGATATTATGGAATAAATAGCTGTGTTCCTTCACTACCACACATAAGCAATGCGTGTCAATTTATTTTTCTAAAGAGGACAGGAATTTCTTCTTTCTGACAAATGATTAATTAATAGGCCGGTAGCCAGGTTTTTAACCTCAGAAAAGGATCTGTTTCGTCATACAAATGTGTGAGGACCTGTGAGCCAAAGGGCCTCTGCTGGTATGACTTCTGGTTTACCCCTTAAAATTGTCTTAATGACCCCCCAACTTGAAAAAAAATTGCCTGGAATGCTGCACGTACCACAGGCAACCCAGTGTACCCTCACGGAGGGTCTAGTTGCCAATGATATACATGTATATCAAAAGTGATGGCACAGCTTGAACAAACACACTCAAAACACATGGCATAATTGAAGAATATTCAGTGTCGTTTTCCCATGCAAAGGACAGGCTCATAAAGCACACTGACCCAATGAAAAAACATTGAGAACCCCAAGGGAATGGTTAAATAATTGTTTGATTGGCTGGTAAGCAAAAGCTGTCAAAATGCCAAACCATCAACATTCGCAAAGGCAGGTTTCTAATTGCCTGAAATCGAAAGCAAACTCCGTAAAAGTCGTGGGGTCATATTCAACAAACCTGTTTCTTGAATGGACCATAACCCTTGAATTCACTAGAACAAGGAGATTGCTCAAGCTGACTGTGGCTTTCTAGTTAATTTGACTTGCATAAACAATCTCAGCTCACTCTGTGATCAAAGTAAGTGAGAGTCATCTTTTATAGCAAAAACAGAGACAAAACTTACCTTGTGTAAACAGCTTTATCTTGTGGCAACTCTTTCTGTTTGACAGTTTTCAGCCTTTACTACCAGTACTTACTGCATTTGCGGCTATATGAACAGAAAACAATTTCATCTCGGTAACTGAGCCAACCCAGTCAACATGGGATCATGTGAAGGGCCTCTGAGTCAGCCGGTAAAGTAGCCTGTGTACATCCACTAATGAAAGGCTACAGATCGACAAATAATTACTTGAAGATCATGTATTCAAGGAAGCGAAAGAGAGCGGCGAGAGAGCTTTGTAGTGATGCATTACAAACCAAACCATGCAACTACAAAGGACTTTAATCCTAGTATTGATCTCGGGCGTCTGTGGATAAGGGCTTTTTTTCAGCCCACCTCATGGACTGTTGATTTTAGTCTGTGGTTGAAACATTCTGATCACGCGATAACATTTTTTTGTGGCTCTGCGGTTTTGAAAATCCCGACCACATGGTGCTAGTCCTTCGTTCTTCCCACGACCACAACTTGAAGATTTCTTTGTTGTCTGAAGGCAAGAGTAGGTTGAAAGGGGCCACAGGTTGCTGCCAGAGCACAGCCCCACTGGTTGTTTTAGAGTTGGATCAGTGGATTAGCAACAGTAGTACAGCTGTATATTGAGTAAGATGGAAAAGAATGACCTTGCCTCATGTTAATGCTTTTGTAACCTGTCATCTGGACTACTGTAACTCTTTACTACATTGAATCCCTCAATGCCAGATAAACCACCTTTGGACAAAGTCAGTCCAAATACCAGCTACATTGTAAGGTCTAGAGATCAGCACTTGCTTGCCGTGCCGCAAAGATTAAGAAAAACTTCAGGTGACAGATCATTCGAGCATGCAGCACCAAAACTTTGGAACACCATCCTGCTTGAAATCAGGGAATCCGTTAACATAGACATTTTCAAGAGGAGACTGAAAACTCATTTTTTTAAACTACATGTAGCTTATTTTATTAATTTTCTATTGTCATTTTCTGTTTCATTTTCTCTCCTCTTTTTTAGAATAGGATTTTTTATTATGTAAAGCATTTTAGAATATTTTATAGTTTTATTGCTATATAAATGTTATTTATTATTATTACTATAATTATATGATATTTTGACTATTTCTGATCTTTATTTCTCTTTAGTAACAAAATATCAAACCAACTGTACACAAGGTTGTTTGAAATGCTGGTGAATAACTACTGTCAAGTTGCTGATAATCAGGAGCCTGACCAAGGTATAAGATTTTCGTACATTTGCAGTACCGCTCAAATGTAAGTTACCAGTCGCGTCACGCGAGAGTCACTGAAGCAGAAACTTTTGGCATAAATTTAGGAGACTCCACTACGCGAAATCATTTAATTTTGCGCAGCGAGTAATGGTAACTAAGCTGCCTGCGACAGACGAGTCGCAGACGATCTCAAATACCCCAGACAAACTTTACCTTCTATCTGTAAATCGATCTTAGACAACAAAACGCGAAAGAAATTTGAATGAAGATCGTGGTATTAAACTGGAAACGGCAATTGCATTGTCAATAAAATTATGACCTTGTGTCGCCAAAGAACATGTAGTAAAATCCTGATCTTGTGCTGGTCTGTTGTTTGATATACAGACACGTAAGCTTACAGTATGCAAAAAGCCATAAAGATGTTGTTGTACCGCCTGTGCGCTTCTTTGACTGTTAACTGTAACTTTTCGATAATTTCTGTCTCCACGTTTCACTTTTTCTGAGGCGCTTTAATCTTTATTACCTCCGCAAGTTTTGTTTTAAATTAAACGATCGTGGACCTGACATTGCAGATCGTATGGAAACCAGGTTAATCTCGGCAAGCATCAGTGACGCCAGCCAAAATTCTCAGCAAGTTGTTGAGTAAATAAATAGCACAAAGTTTCCAATGAAGAATGAAGATTTGGTTGTACGTTTCACAAATTTTGTTGATCAATTGAAGGTTTTACTTTTCTTAATTTGTACAGGGTTTGAATCAAGCGTTGGTTCGTAAAAATTCGAAGATGGTGGCTGTCAAGTTTACATGTAAAATTGTGATAAATACAGTGTATTTGCACACAGGCGCCCCAAGCTGAAAATACGTGGTGTATGCGACAGTTTGTGTATATAGAGAATTGTATGGGAAAATCACCGATCGTAAAAAAATTGTGTAAATAACTATTTCATTTGAAATAAAGTTTTCCTACCTCAAATGTGTGACCAACTTGTCTCTTTTGGTGAGTTTCGAGCCATTCTGACGCCGTTTAGTGAAGTCATCCGGAAGGCCGTTGCTGAAATAATGGGAAGGCCGGTGACTCCATCCATCGCTGACCAGACCTCACTCCACAAATCGTTTTCTCCTCAACAGGAAAAGTCCCGAATAGCAATAAAAACAACAGTTCCATAAAGTCCAATAAATTTCACTCCAAATACGTGTGTTTCGGCGGCCGAAACCCTCATGGCTAACGAAAACTTTGCCTTAAAATTCACCTCTTCGGCTTTCCTCAGAGGCTTGTGACCGGGTAGTCAACAATGGAAACTCGCAAGATGGTTTCAGCCTCAACTCTGATTGGTCCATTTGAATTTGACCGCACGCTGGCAACACGACCGTTGTTGACTGCCCAGTCACAAGTCAACAACGGTCGTGTTGCCAGCGCGCGGTCAAATTCAAATGGACCAATCAGAGTTGAGGCTGAAACCATCTTGCGAGTTTCCATTGTTGACTACCCGGTCACAAGCCTCTGAGGAAAGCCGAAGAGGTGAATTTTAAGGCAAAGTTTTCGTTCGCCACGAGGCTTTCGGCCGCCGAAACACACGTATTTGGAGTGAAATTTATTGGGCTTTATGGAACTGTTGTTTTTATTGCGATTCGGGACTTTTCCTGTTGAGGAGAAAACGATTTGTGGAGTGAGGTCTGGCCAGCGATGGATGGAGTCACCGGCCTTCCCATTATTTCAGCAACGGCCTTCCGGATGACTTCACTAAACGGCGTCTGAATGGCTCGAAACTCGCCAAAAGAGACAAGTTGGTCACACATTGGAGGTAGGAAAATTTTATTTCAAATGAGATAGTTATTTACACAATTTTTTTACGATCGGTGATTTTCCCATACAATTCTCTATATACACAAACTGTCTCATACACCACGTATTTTCAGCTTGGGGCGCCTGTGATTTGCATAACCGCAAAACCATTGGAGCCTGTAATTTGCGTCTATCAACAAACTCGAACAGCAAGCGCTGGAGACACCACAGGCGAAGCGTACACGCATGAAAATAACAAACTTAAGGCTCGTTTACACAGAGAGATTTTATTGCACGACAAGAGCTGTGATCGATCTTGCTGCAGACCAAAAAACTTCGAAAATATGCATGCGTGCTCTCAGATAAGGGACTTCTCGAAGGTCTCTGGGTTTTCCGGATTTAATTTGGTGTTCAATTACATCGCTTTCTACAATTCTCCAAATAAATTTGCTGCGGTTCCCTGCGACTTTAACATTAGCTAACCTTAGCATACACAGTACTGACAATCTTTATTACAAAACATGCTGTATGCAAATTTCAACCGTGAAACAAACATCGAGTTGTGCGTAAAAAACATTGAATTCCTTTTGACTGAAGGGCCTAAAGCGATGGGGTTGTTTTGAATGCTTTAATAATTGTGGACTCAAAATAATTTTGCTGTGTAAAGATTTCGGATAGACAAAGCGTGTTACAGTTGTAGGTTTTCCTGACATTCCATCACGTGTTGGATAGTCTGAATTTTAATATGCTCACTCGAGACAAACGAAAACAAATGTTGATTTAAACGACAACTGTACTACATGTACATCTCTCCCCTTGCCAAACTGCTTACGATTCACATTTTCGTGTTTCCGAGAGCAAACTTAACAGTTAACAGTCTAATTAATTTCGGCACACCAGCGAGCTGTATGTCGACTTTTCAGTCAACAACGACTAGACGCTTTTACATCTGATAAAATTCGTGTTTGTTATGTGTGTGGGGCTTTCACAAGCAAATCCAAAAGGCCAATTAAGAGCGCGCACGATCCTCCAGTTGATGTACTTATAGATTTTTTAAACTTGCGCCCGACGCGATTCCTGTAGCGCGTCGCGAGCGAGGGTGGTAACTTACATTTGAGGGGTACTGTAGAATTATATACCTGCTATAATAGTATACTGTATTTCTTCACCTATAAGCCGAGCAATTTTTTCAGTACTTGAGACAAAAGTTTGGTTAATTTTTTCACAAGAAACAGGGTTCGGTTTATAGCCGAGGTTTTGGGATTCAAAATAAATACAATTGCTGAATAACTTTGCCCTCCCGCTTGTAGACACGTTATCGATGATGCAGAAGTAATATCCCAAGGAAATGGTCAGAAAGTCCTTCAAGACCTGCGGAATTTCGAATGCCATGGACGGAACAGAGGATGACGCGGTCTTTACCGAGGAGAGCACAGAAATAGACGACGACATAGAGGAAAACGAGTTCGAGACCGATAGAGAGCACGAAACGGATGGCGAGTAAACATACAGTGTAGGTTGAAAGCCCTTGCACAAAGACATCAAACGGTTCCTTTAGGACCCACCAATTTTATAAAAGTGCATAACCAATTATCACTGTTGTGTTTTAATTTCTCTGCCCATGCGGAAGATTTCTCCTTGGCGCCTTCTTCTTGCCAGCTGGGGTGAACTCAAATGGCCCGGATATCATCCATGCCAAGTACTTTCGATGCACATTATCTTTAAAGGGCTTGTTGAGGTACTTATCCAAGGGCTGCAGAACCGGGGTTGGGCCTCCAGGGATAACTGCCACATCAATGTTTCGCTGCTTCAGGTCACCTTTCACTGAGTCGGTTAAATGGGCTTGGAATGAGTCCCATGCCAAAAGGGAGCGCTTAGCATGTGGCAAACTCTGTCTGATCCACTCTCTGATGCCCTGCTTATCCAATTCCAGCCTTTCTTATGGAAGGAAACACGAAGAGGATGCGGTACAACCAGGTCTCTTGGTGTCCAGACGCCTTTGAAGATGACTTTCGGGGGCACTTTTGTTTCATCGGCAGCAACGGCAAGAACAACGGTGAAGCTCCGCTTTTCCCCTCTGCATGATTTCACTGGCACTGTTCAGCTCCTGCTGAATTCTAATGTTCGGCTAGATGGAAGCTCGAAATGCATGGGTGTCTCATCCATGTTGTAGATGTGGGATAAAGGGTAGTCAGCACGTCGTCTGGCTGCAATCACGAAGCAGTGAAACCGCATGTAGGGTTTACGGATCAACCAGAGACTCGTTTTAACAACACAACAGTTTTAATCTGACTTACAAAAATGTGTCCTCTCTCGCTCAGCACATGTTCACTTCCAAATAAGAAAATACCAAATATGGACATACACTACATCCCTCTCCAACTTAATAAAGATATCCATAAAGTCTAAACGAACTTATTAGAGCTCTTTTAGTCCAAAGTCTTTGGAGCGATTGAGTCAAAATTAATGTAAACAACTAATACATAACAAACAGTCTTAAGAGTTCAATTACTACTGGCAAACAAAGTCTTTCATCCACTTAGGGGTTTCTCTTTTCCTGACTGGGCGATTCTTTGGCCCTTCTTGAGCCGGACTCAGTGGAGGAGGTACAGACTGTGTTGGAGCCTTTTGCTGAATCCACCAACTGGATCTTGCTCAGAAATAACTCCATCCTTGGGTGTGTCGGTTGTTACTGACATAGCGGGCAACTCAATTTCTCTAGCACCCGTTTCACTTCCTGGGTCTACAAATTTCTTCATGTGACCAGCATTCCTCATTTTGCTCTGGCCAGCGGAATTCTCGATGACAACTGCATTTCCATTTTTCTCCACGACTCGATAAGGTTCAGGTTCGAACGTTGGTGACAACTTACAGTACCGCTCAAAGGTAAGTTGACAGTCT
>NC_090874.1:28010901-28023401 GCF_036669935.1 Montipora foliosa
GATGAAACAGGAATGGTTATCAGGATATGAAGTACGGTATACAGATTCCAGGGTGGCATCTATGCTGTCAGGGATATCTTCTTTTCTGTCAGTTTTCTCCTTCCACATTCTTTCCCACAAAAATGCTCTGCTGGTAAACCTGCATAATTATTAGGGTTGTTCTGTCTATAATAGTTTAAAAATTCCATAACTTTATTCGTTCAAATGGGGCAGTGGCCAACAAAATCGATGGAATCCTTTGTAGCACACAAAAACACCATCTTCAAATCTGCTGTCCAGTAGCATGAGAACATGGTTAAGGAAATCTAAGTTTTTAGATTGACCCTCTAATAATCTTAAGGGGTTGTCGCTGGAGCATTATTTTGGTGAACTTGCCTCTGAGCTATCCTGGGTATGCTTGGCTGTAGTGAAATACTTTTTGCTTGCTTCTTGCAATGTCAGTTTGGATATCTGTTAAGGCTGATTTTAACAGATGATCAAGCATTAGGCCTAAGAACGTCAGGTTTTCATGATGAGCTTATTTCCATTTTCTTTGAAATGTGCTAAGTTGACCTACATAAATGTGCTAAGTTTTTTTGTTCCGATGCGGGTGTATTTTTACGCCTTCTTCTGCCTCTGCCAGTCATACGCATTTGTTTTCACTTTATAAGCCTATGAGCTATATATTCCACTTAAAGCAACTCTAACAAGAAGTCTTTCCATGGTATTGTTCCCAACATTGCCTAATTTAGTACTCACTCAGCTGGTGGAGCTACATGTACATCAGCCTCTAATCCTGGAGTCCCCCGACCGTTAAGCGTCAGTGAGTGTCATTAATACCTACAGCTGTATGTCAGAGACTCTTTGGAGTGTTTATTAGAGGTCTCAAATTCACTTTCGCCTTCACTCAAGCCCTTTCTTTTAGTTCTATGCAGGGCTTGGCTGGCCAACGCACCTATTTATCACCTAGTTTGAGTGTCCGGTTGAGTAGTGGAGGCAAAATATGTAATTTGTGATAATCCTGATTAGCATAAATTGATTTACATTCAGTAACCCAGGCTCACCGTGTGTGCCACATAGGTAAATATAGAGAACGTATGAGGCGAAGTTTAGGTCTGAAAATTTGCTAGAAAATGGAAATAAAAATCGATAAAACTTACCATGTTTTGAGCTGTTGTTGTCTTTAATGTGTACACTCAACTCAACTCGGGACGCCTGGTGACGAGTATAATAAGTTCTGGAGGGAGGGGAGTCCCAAATTGCTAAAAACAAAATTCACTGAGCATCTGGGACTCCCCTCCCTCCAGGGGGACTTATTATACTTGTCACCAGGTGTCCCGAGTTGAGTGCCATTTTGAATTGGACATTTTGCGAGGACAATGGTTTCTGGCCGCCATTTTAGCGGAGTCTGGTGGCTTCACGTTGCTACCTGGAGATGCTTCCTTGGATTCATGGTTTAGAGAAATTCCATGAGCCTGGCGTGTTTATTTGGCGACTGGACTCGATTTTCGCGAAAATAAAACGTGCTGTTTGGGTCCATTGGAGTCCCTAAGCTGGCTTCCGTCTCCTATTGTACCTTGTCACTATACTATGAAGGAAGGTGAACAGGGACCATTTTTCCCGAAAAGTTCGTGTACGTATTAAAGACAACAACAGCTCACCACTTGGTGAGTTTTATCGATTTTTATTTCCATTTTCTAGCAAATTTTCAGACCTAAACTTTGCCTCATATGTTCTCTTTATTTACCTATGGCATACATGTACAGTGAGCCTGGGTTACCTGTGTTGTAAGTAGTGTCTTTCAAGAAGAATACCCTAGAACCCCGAGGGTCGCACCACTGCCTTGTTCGGGGGGTACATGTTCCCCGCTTTTTTCCACCTGCTGGTTTTTTTAGGGGTCTTGTATTTTGTATTTTTGTACCTTTTCCAATGCTTAATGAACTGCACGGTGGCTTGGCTGGCCAACATGCCCATATATCACCTAGCTTGAGTGTCCGGTTGAGTAGTGGAGGCAAAATATTGTGCATCTCGCATTTCCTGCTCGCATGTTCGATAAAACGTAAAACAGCAGACGTCCAAAGGGTAAGTGGAGACTTGTACAGTTTGTCTAGTTTATTCATATTTTGTCTGCACTCCAAAACACACTCATGGAAAACAAAAATAATGCACTATCAACATTTTGAGTATACTAGCCAGGGAAATTTTTTTCAGCCATCTACACAAAAAATGACAGTTAGAGTTTGTACATTCCACTGATGTGGGGTATACACCTTATTCCAAAATGGCCGCTGATTTATGCGGATGCAAATTGGCCCTTGTTGCCTTGTTCAAGATAAAATATTCTTTTGAATGTTAAGCTTAAGAACAAGGCATCAAGGGCTTATTTGAATAAAAACAAAAGAATATTTAAATGGCGGCCATTTTGGAATAAGGTGTATTCAAATAGCTCACCTGGTTTCCACACGTTCTCTGTGAACTTGAGCTTGTCTGGTCCAAAGACGAGCTGATGTCCTTGAAAACTAAGCCAGTATTGTACTGAGGACAGTCCTCCTTCTGACAAACTGGATTTCCTTGAACGATAGTCAGAGTCCTCCTTTCTCTCCGTAGTGAGTCGTCAACATGAACAAGAACATGGGAAGAAAGCAGTTAACTTTCTAGGGGAGCCTTCCCTGTGTATACGATTATCAGTAGTTTGCATGGTAGTTTGCGGCCTGGATAGCCAATCAGAATCATGTTTGAGTAGTTAGCAAGATGAACCAAGTATTTCTAGCCAATGGAAGAGGCTTTTGAGTGATTTGTGAAAAGATTCACATACCAGCCAGGCCCACCATGCTGCTTTCAAATTTGCTGGGCATGGTTGGGCTTAATGAACTTTTTCCCGATGTTTTCCGAATCCATTGACCAAGGACAAGAGCGTGCGGCCGGAGACTCAACGAGTCTGGCGAGTGTCCTGTGTACTCGACCTATGCTTTGCTTCTTTGTTTTATTCAAAAAATAAACTGTCACACAAGAAGGGTAGTTGATTTCTTGAACTAAAATAAAGAACCAGGCTGAGCTGGAAATCGCTTGAACTACTCTGGATCCACCCCTGAAAACGACTGACGCAAGCAGTTTCCATGTACGGTCATTGCAGTGTATGAGCTGATAATCAATATAGAGTGAGCCAATCAGAATGCAATATCCCAGATTGAAAATTAAAATAATAATAATTTTATGGTTCTGTCTCGCAAGGACTGGGAACTAAAAAATTCACAAATTTGATTTGCTAAAATCGATATTGATTGTGGTCTAGATTTTCCCATCTAGACCAGCATCTAGACAGAGTATTTTCTTCTACCAATATTTGTTTATGGAAGTGCCAAAAAGCATGATGAGGAAAAAAAGGAGGACAAGCAAACTTTGGCAGAATTAAGTTCAGCTCATCGCCGCTTGCAATCAAAATGTCAGTACAAACCAGTGACATTGTACATTAAACAAATTAAATTGTTCTTGTTTGCCATATATTAAACAGAAAAATAAGAGTTTAAAGTAATGAAGTAAGAGCTATTAATTTTAGTTAATGCATAGTGAGATGATGAAGTGAAAATTACATGCGCGCACTTACTGGGCAATTGAAATTTGGTGAAATTCCCCTGAAAATGATGCAAAATAAACTCTTAACCCTTTAAGCGCTGAGGGGGCCCCCATTGACTGATAAAATCCTCTAGGGTTAGACAGTTAAAAGGTTACGTACATTGTAATTTTGCAATACAAACTTTTCTTGTATGAAAAATTAGGGCAGAATTTACTTTGACAATAACTGTAACACCTTTTAAATGCATCAAGGCTATAGGGGGAAAGCTTAGCTTGCAAGGTATTATAATGGAAACTGCAAGCAGTACTACACCTTTTATATTGTATTGTTTTTGTTTCAGAGAGTCAGAATTGGAGCCCTAGTTTGTCCTTAAGCAGTGTGCAGGACATTCATGTCTACAATTCCCTTTTAGTAAGTCAGCATTGGTTATGTTTACCACAGTAATTATTGCCAAAATTTCTTTTTGCTCGACATACGGCTGTAATTATTATGATTCATACATGTGTAATTTTGCATATATTCCCAACAGGGACACATTGTGTGTTAAAGAATAGGTCTTTTATTTCCAATTACAGTCGAACCTGGATTATCCCAACCTCGATCATCCGGATTTCTCGATTATCTGGACTTTTTCTCTGGTCCCAATTTTGTCATGAATATTTATTTGTCATGATCAAGATCTGTAGCCATATTCTTTTTAAAATACAGCGTTGAAAAGTGAAGTAAAGGCGAGTTTGCTTCACTTTCAAAAAGCAAAATAAAGCAGCGCTCGCACACGTTGTAACTAATGCAGAACTTTCGAATGGGTTCTGATTGGCTTAGAGTTGCTTTGTTGCTAAGTGGAATTTCCTGCTCCTTCGGCAAACAAGCTACACTACGTCACGAATGTTTATTCACGATCATTGTGTCCTTGAAGCATAAGCAATCTGTTCTTTCGATAAAAGATAAACAGGCTATAATTTTGCGATTAGAGAAAGAAGAAAAAGGAGCCAATTTGTCAGCTGAATATGGTGTTAGTAAACTGCAGATATGTGATATCCGCAAGAGCAAGGAAAAGATCATGACGTTTGCCGACACATGTACAGGTATTCACAATGGACAGTGAAGATGTAGACCATATTGTTTTCCAAACGATTTGCAAATGTCTCTTTCTTAATGTAATCAGCTTTTCATATTCATAGTCATATTCTTGATTATCTGGACCGTTGATTATCCAAACTATTTCATCTAGTCCCAACAAGTCTGGATAATCGATGTTCGACTGTATTGTTGTCTTTGTAAGCACTTGGGTGGAACCTTTAGTTGATCATTCATTTTTATCCATTGAGACCCCACTTCTCCATCTCTTGTGTTTTAACAGTGGGTTTGACCTCTCTGTCAGGTGTTATGCATTGGGGTGGTGAACTTGTTTTTAACCTTTTCATTCTTGATGCTAGCATTAACATTATTAGGCACACCTGTCAATGGTTTCCCCCTTCCAAAGGGTGGGGGGAGAATATCTCCAGCATACCCACCTGGTTTGACATTTTCCCTCCAAATTTTGGTCGTTTTTTCACCCAGGGCCACAAAGTTGCAATCACATTCCCCCACCCTGGTGAAATTATATAAAAATAATTATAAAGAAAATCACCCAAAAATCATCAAGATGTGACTTTATTAGACCTTGGTGCCAGCAACTTGCAATGATAGCAGGGTTACAAAATGAGCAAACGATGGTACAAGAAATCGTTACATGACATCTTCTGTGATAAAGAAGGGGCATTTCCAGAATTCAGCCGTGGGTGAGTTCATTCACTGGGTGTGGTACCATTCAAACCTGTGCTCACACTTGACCCAGGAGATGAAATCTGAAATGCCAAGTGTTGGTTCCTCTTGGCCACCGGTGTATAGATTGGCTAAAGTCTGATAAGTGATTTATGCTGTGATTCTTTGGCTATATTCAGTAAAACGGATTGCTGTGTAGTTCACACCTTTTAACCATTGAAAAATTCGGGTGCGCTGTGTGTGATGTATAAGCTTATTTGGCTAATTTTCGCGGTATAGCAGTGGTAAGTGAGTGTTAAAAATAAACCATATGCGCAGTAAATGTACACAAGAGACTGAGTTCTAGAATTAAGTTCACTTTGAAGAGGAAACATTGAACTTCCAGGTGATATAAAAATATTGCTAAAAAGTGATTGAAAACACGTTTTAAGGCTCGACTGAAAATGTAAAGGTAGATTTTTTGAAGCAGCACACGTTAAGCAATCAAGAAAGTGTTTGATCGCGAACTAACAAAGCGCGTGAAAAAAAAAATTTACAACTCAAAATATGCCTTGTGCAATTTACAGTTAAGTCTAACCACTCAATGGATGAAACTTGCTCGAAATTTATTTCAATCGCTTCGTTTTCTTGCAGGTATAAGTGCAAAAATTGTGCGCAAATGCCGCTGCAGAAACAAAATTTCACCACAAGTTTTCTGCTTTTCGAAATACACAAAACCGCATGTTTCATGAGAGAACAAACAAGGCCAAATTGTGTAGAAAACTTTCATTGAAAGATAACCTACACAACAAAAGGAAACAACGGGGAAAGCCGCTGGAGGTATTCAGGCATTTGCGGAATATAAACACAATCGATTTGATTTATTTCTTGAAGATACTGATCTTCCAAGGTATGTCGAAGGCAAAGATTCCTTCAATTACCAATTTATTTGGCGACAAATTTGCTAAAAATTCATCGGTTGACCAATATAAAGCTAAATTTGGGAACTAATCAATGCCCATTATTATGTTAATTGCTACAAAGGCCTTTAATTCTGCACGGCTTGCTCCATGAAAACAGGCAATGCGCTCGGGGGTTTTCAAGAGTTTCTGACAGGCATACCTACATTGTACTCGTTTAGGTTACCTAGTATCCCCTCCTCTTACAGGAAAACCATAAAAGCTCCAGGGCTTTATCCTCTGAATCAGAAAAAAAAGCAGGGATATCCCCATGGTTTGATTCGTTATCCAGTGCATCAGCCATTGTCTTCGCGTAATTTGATCAGGCAGACCTCATGGGGTCTCTTATTAGCTGTCAAAATATGCTCACAAGACGACAAATGATTGGTCAATTATCCTACTAAATCTCCATAAAAACAAAAATACAGATTTACTAAGGAGACTGGGTAGAGGCCTAGGATCAAGACGCCATTTTTACAGCCGGTTACGGCCAGTTGAGGAAATTCAGAGGTCATTGCGTGCAGCCAGTTACGGCCGGTTTAGGAGTCAATGGTTAACTGCTGTTTGATCAAGTCATAATCAAGAAATGAATTCGTGTGCACGCATTATAAGATGTCTTGCATGGGATAATCTTGTTACATCTTTCCCTTTATAGAGGCTGTGATGCACGACCATCAGAACCTTAAAGGGGCTAGGTCACGCAATTTTAGGCAATTTCAGCACTGATCGAATGGTCATAGAATTAACTAAAATATCAAAATTACTGTTCAAAACTATAGAAGAACTCTAACAAAACACAGGGAAGCCAAGAAGGGACATGGATGGACAAAACTGGAGAGGGTTGAAATGGATTGAATTTGGGTAAATTTGAAAAACGAGGGCCCACCTTTTTTCAAATTTATATCAGTCTATATTAAAATGTCATTTACACAGCTGGAAAATCATTCTCAGTTGTTATGTGGCCATGATTATGCAAATGAAAGACTCTTGCTCTGCCAATTTGACGTTTAGAGCTCATAATTAACAAAATTAAACAAAATTACCTAAAATAGCGTGACCTAGCCCCTTTAACATTTTAACTATAAACTGAAAAAAAAATCATTGTATACTCCCATTTGCCAAACTGGAGTCTTGGAGCTTCGACTAGACTTTCTTGACCCATTACTGTTGGTATTTCTAGGCCCATAAGCATCTGTATGTGCTTGTGATCTATCACAGGCGGCAGGTGCAGGGGCTGCCGTCTGGCTATTATCATCACCACCTATAGGCACATCCACTTCAGGAGAGTCGACGAGGGGCTATATTCGCAACTGCCAACCTTCACTTTATAGCTGCGGTTACCCAGCTCTTGTGCACACGTAATGTTCGTCCATTGCTTTTTTCTGTGTAGTTGCATCCTTATAGTTTTCTCCAGGAGTGATGAGTGGTTGTGGCTTTGCGTTTCTGTTGTAGTAAAATCGCTGCTGTTCCTTTGCTCCTACCAACACTGGTATTTCTTCCTCCGTGTTGTGGCAAGGCATTAGTAGGGTTCCAGCAATAGGCAGCAGAGTTTTGCATCGGTGCCCCATCAGGTGCTGTGCTGGGCTTGTGCTGATTCCCTCTGATGGGGTGTTGCTCCAATCTAACCACGCAAGATATTCAGAGTGACCAGACTCCTGACACTTCGTGAATAGTCTTTTGACCGCCTTTACTGCGCTTTCTGCTTTGCCATTCGACTGGGCATTAGTCGGAGAGGAAGTGACGTGGGCAAAACTCCAGGTTTTCGCAAATACTACAAATTCTGCAGAGCTAAACTGAGGGCCATTGTCTTACACAACTTCGTCAGGTATGCCTAATCTGGCAAAAATCTCCTTCAGAGCTCTTATGACTGCTTTTGATGTTACCGTAGTGAGGCGGCTGACTTCGATGTAGCTGCTATAGTAGTCGGAGGCGATTAGAAGGGTACGCCCATTCAACTTGCAAAGGTCTACTGCTACTCTCAGGAGCAAGGGTGGCACAATTGGTTAGTGCGCGGCCTTGGTGCAAGAGGTCCAGAGTTCCATCCCCGGGTCTCGCAGCCTTGTTTCGACTTCTTTCCTTTCAGTGTAGCCTAAGTAGCTTTAAATACCGTTAAAACGGAGCACTGATGGAAAGAGGGGGGTAGAATGAGCGCACCGTCGGCTTCTTGGGAGAATACTCTCTAGAGAGTAAAGGAACTTCCGATGTTAAATAAGGTGTACCTTTACTCTGGACCATGGTCTTGCTAGGAACTGGTGTTGCATCAGAGGCTCTTTAGATCTTGATCTGTTTCAGGGCTGAGTCCTGACTGTCACCCCAACACCACTCAACCTCTAGTTGGGTCAGGTCTCTAAGGGGCTTGGTCATGTCCAACAGGTGTGGTAGAAACTTTGCTCAGGTACTGGATCATCTCAAGCAACCTCTGAATGCCTGTCTTGTCTGTGGGTGCTGGCATCTCAAGGACTGCCTTAACCTTAGCTTGGTTGACCCTCAGTCCAGTCCCGGATGCCACATTTCCCATGAAGGCCACTTCAGTCTGCCTCAACGACAGTTTCTCACTGTCCAGCTTTAGTCCATATTCTTGACAGCCCTTTAGGAAAGCAGTACGTTTCTGGTCGTGGTCATGTGTTGCTTCCTCGAGTGTGATGCCGTGGCCTGCAACCACAACTTGCGCTTGAATACCTCTGGAGTTGATTTGAATCCAAAAGGCATCCTTTTCCAATGGTACCTCCAAAACGGGGTGTTGAAGGTGGACCATGACCTTGCTAGGAACTGGTGTTGCATCAGAGGCTCTTTAGATCTTGATCTGTTTCAGGGCTGAGTCCTGACTGTCACCCCAACACCACTCAACATCTTGTTGGGTCAGGTGTCTAAGGGGCTTGGTCATGTCCAACAGGTGTGGTAGAAACTTTGCTCAGGTACTGGATCATGCCAAGTAACCTCTGAATGCCTGTCTTGTCTGTGGGTGCTGGCATCTCAAGGACTGCCTTGACCTTAGCTGGGTTGACCCTCAGTCCATCCCCGGATGCCACATTTCCCATGAAGGCCACTTCAGTCTGCCTCAACGACAGTTTCTCACTGTCCAGCTTTAGTCCATGTTCTTGACAGCGCTTTAGGAAAGCAGTAAGTTTCTGATCGTGGTCATGTGTTGCTTCCTCGAGTGTGATGCCACGGCCTGCAACCACAACTTGCGCTGGAATACCTCTGGAGTTGATTTGAATCCATAAGGCATCCTTTTTCAATGGTACCTCCCAAACGGGGTATTGAAGGTGGTCAAAAATGAAGATTCGTCATCTGAGGTCACGTGCCAGAAATACCTTGTCTCTGTGTAGGCGTGTCGCAAAAACATCGATGATTGTAGGGAGAGGGTAGTACTCCCTTTGTGTTGCTCGGTTGAGATCTCGTGGATCAAGACAGTCTGAGTTTGCCGGGTTTTTTTGGAACAACCACAAGGGAACTGACCCACTTTGTTGGTGTAGTCACAGGGGCAATGATGTTCTGGTGAACCATCCTGTCAAGCTCTGCCTTAAATTGTCCTCTCAGCGCTACTGGTACTCAGCGTGGTGCATGCTGGTTGGGGCAGGCGGCCTTGTCCAGCTTGATGTGGTATTCACCTTCTAGTTTCCTAATACTCTTGCAGAACACCTCTGGAAAACGCTTGATGAGTGCTTCTTTTGTCAAAACGTCGCTTTTGTCGTTTACTGCGTACACTCATGCATTGCCCATGTCTGGCTTGTTCCATCGCATTGTTATCTGTTTACTGGATGATTTTCATGCCAATACAAGCCTTTCGACATAGAATTGGACAAAATTAATATCCTGGCTGTTGATCAGTTTGCAGTTTAACTAGCAGTGTTGTGTTTCATGTCACACCTTCAATTTGACTTCCCCAACCACTGGGAGTAGTGAACCTCCGTATGCAGATATAGTACTAGAGGTGAAGCGGTATGACATTGCACCATGAGCCAGTATCAGGCTGGACTCTCAGACCGTTTCCGGATTCTAACTTCAAAGTAATAAGCTGTGAATCATCTAAGATGGTAGTTGCAACGGCGGCAATGTAATGAGGTGCAGATGTGTACTTTGGCCCTCGGTTATATTTCTTCTTCTTTTTGGCGTAGACCGTTGCTTTTGGTTTAAAAACAGCAGCCGTGGCACAGATGACAACTTAAATGATAGTTTTGGCTTCAAGTTTGATTCAATAAGCCTTCCTATCATGCAAAAATTTCTTCGTCTCTGCATGTCATTCAAAGAAGATAATTTTGAGCTGATTTGCATACAAGAACAAAAGCACTTGCCTTGGTCAAAAACTAACAACAATGGAAGGAACAAAAGGAGCAGTTATGCAAATTATTCATCTCGTAATAACATTTCTGCTGGTTTCTTCTGCTTACCTTTGCACTACAAAACTAGAACTAGTCATCGAAACCCAGAGGAAACTCTTTTCGACTTCAATTATCTAAAGACAGACTTCGTAAATTTGCGGCATCTTAAATCCTATATTACAATAACTCTGTATCTACATTTAATATTTTACTGGCTTGTGGCGACGTCGAGACTAATCCAGGACCAGAAAACTCATCCTGTCCTATCAATCAATCAATTTTAATAGCCCTTCTGACTACGATATCTGCTGCACTTTCAATGACTACAATCTTTGTTCCAGTTGCCTGGTTACGTTACATTATTCTTTCAGTCTTCTTTGTGATACTTGCAATGTTTGGTTTCACTACACTTGCGTTGGTCTGTCGTTTGACAAGTGTATTGAAATCATATTTCATGAAGAAGTCTGGATATGCCCACATTGTTCATCTTTTGAAAGCCAAATTGGCATGCAGTCTGTCACTAATGAACAGTCCTTGAATGATGAAGCCTCAAGCGATTGCTCCTCTGCTAATATGAGGTTGATTGTTGCAGATATCTCTTAATTATCTTTACCATCACTTCCTGGGTTTTTTGACTCGTGTGTAACCATTAAGGGTCTCATTATTGGTCGTCTAAACATAAGGAGTATCAAAGCTGGAAACAAGCTCGAGGAACTTAAATTATTGCTTCTTCAAAAACCTACTGTGCACATACATGTACTGTCACTGTCTGAAATGTGGTTACATGAGTGCTGGAGTGATAAAATGCTCGCCATTGACGACTATTCTCTTGTTCGGCGTGATCGCTCCTCTGGTGCCCAAGGTGGCGGAACCACAATCTACGTTCATTCCTCTATAACCTACTGCGCCAGAAACGATTTAATTACTGATCCGGTCCTTGAGTGTATTTGTGTTGGGCTCAAACTACCCTTCACAGCACCTGTGCTTATTCTCAATGTATACAGACCACCATCTTCTGATGCTGGAACTGACACCTCTTTGGCTACCTTGCATTGAGAATGTCGTTGCTCAAAATAAGGAATGTTTCGTCTTAGGAGACTTTAATATTATTTACCCTATGTGTAAGATCGCGCTCCAACAGACTCCTTAAAAGGATCCACTCCCTTGGTCTCAGTCAAATGGTTGAAAAACCAACTCGAGTCGATGTCAACAGCTCAACAAATGGACCTGTTACATCTACACGTACCTCACGTATCGACCACATCTACGTTTCCCACGTCCACATTATTGTTAAAGTTCATGTTTCCGATGTCACCCTCAATGACCATTATCCTGTATTTGTTATTCAACGATGCAATGCCAGTCTTCACAAGAGAAAGTATGCTCATACTACCAGAAGATATAGCGCAAGCACCTTGGTCTATTATAGAGTCTTTTGATAATCCATCAGATGCCCTCGATACGTGGTATCATCTATAACAGTATTGTTGACTTACATGTCCCTAGTCGTGTAAAACGCGTCAAATCTCTTATGTTACTGAAATGGATGGATAAATCAATTTTAGCAAGTATCAGGACTTGAAATCGATTAAAAAAGAACGCTACAAAGGTTGCGTCATGGATGGAATACAAGACTTTCAGAAATAAGGTAACATTCCAAGTAAGGAAAGCCAGAAAGAGATTTTATGCCAACTTAATAGAAGAAAACAAAGGAGATTCAAAGATGATCTGGAAAGTGTTAAAGTCTGCTAGCAACTCTCGGACCAAAGGATCTCTACCAACTTCCATCAAAGATGACTCAGGTTATGTTACTGAGCCCCATGAAATTGCTGCGATGTTCAACTTGCATTTTTCCAGTATAGCTGATAACGTATTTGCCGAAGCTGGAATACAACACCAGGACCAGAACCTCCTAAACTCCTA
>NC_090874.1:28035232-28047732 GCF_036669935.1 Montipora foliosa
GAATGGTAGGTTTGAATGATTGAGTGAGCATTTGTTGTGTTATTGCCACACAAAAAAGTATATTAAAAGTCAATAAACTGTATAGAAGTTAATGGGGACCACTATCCATAATTAAACAACTATTCCCATTGAGGGATGTGTTGGATATGAGTTGGCTATAACCAGTCTCATATCCAATAAGTGTTGAATGGAAATAAATGATGTTATAAGTAATAAAAATTTTCCATTATGCATTCTGAACTGTTTTACATTACAGAACGACAGGGATGTTTGTTTCTCCAGTTTTACACTAAAAAAAAACAACCAGGAGGGGTGGGATTCCAGGGATTTTACATTTGAGTGAATTTTTTACTGACTTGGAGGCTCCCAAACTTACATGTAACTAGGTTCAAGGGGGGGGAAGTTGGAGGGGGCCTATGCTTCCCACCAAAGAAAAAAATAATTTTAAAACGCTATTGAAATTAATGAGTTTTATCTTGTCCAGATATTAGTATTGAATTTAAATTGTATCATTAGACAGCCACGGGTAGGGGACCACTACTGTTAGTGGTCTTATTATAGTAGTCGTTTGAGCTTTCATTTACCCATCGGGATTAATTGGTAGTCCTTAAAACTTAAACTGGGAAAAAAAAAAAACAGCTACAGATTTACCCACGTGGTGTTGTCTATGATACAATTAATATTATTAAAACTATTATCTGGGACCCAAAAACTCATTAAAAAATACATTTAAAATTACTAGTACTGATGGGGGGGTCTAGTTACAAAAACAAAAAATTATTGCAATTTTTTTAAATAAACTTACACACATTTATTTTCTTTTGTTTCTCATATCCTTTTTTTCTTAGTTGTTTGATTTTGTAAATGGAGCAAATTAAATCGATAAATTGTTTTTCAAGGGGTCTAAATTTCCCCATTTTTCTCTAATGTATTCAGTGCTAATTCGTTCAAGTCTGTCTTGCACCATTGTGGTTTCTCAAAAATGTAAGGTCTTCAGATTTCCGAGTGTTGAAGATAGGGACCTCTCGCAAGGATTGCTGATGAAAAACAGGAATGGTTATCAGGATTATGGGAAGGTTACGGTATACAAGATTCCAGGGTGGCCCCATCTATTGCCCTGTCAGGGATATCTTCTTTTTCTGTCAGTTTTGCTCCTTCCCAACATTCTTTCCCCACAAAAAAAAATTGCTTCTGCTTGGTAAAACCCTGGAAAAATTATTAGGGTTGTTCTGTCTATAATTAGTTTAAAAAAAAATTCTCATTAAAACTTTATTCGTTTCAAAATGGGGGGCACAGTGGCCAACAAAAATCGGATGGGGGGGAAAATCCTTTGTAAGCACACCCACCAAAAAAAACAAACCATATTTCCAAATCTGCTGTCCAGTAGCATTGAGAACATGGTTAAGGGATGAAATTCTAAGTTTTTTAGGATTTGACCCCTCTAATAAAATTCTTAAGCGGGGTTGTTCGACCTGGAGCATTAATTTTTTGGTGAAAAACTTGGCCTCTGAAAAGGCGATCTAGGGTTATTGCTTGGCTGTAGTGAAAATTACTTTTTTGGGCTTGCTTCTTGCAATGTCAGTTTGGATATCTGTTAAGGGGCTGATTTTAACAGATGAATTCAAGCATTAGGGCCTAACCGCAAACGTTCAGGTTTTTTTCATTGATGAGCTTATTTCCATTTTTTCTTTGAAAAAAAAATTGTTGCCGCAAAGTTGGACCTAACATAAATGTTGCCTAAGATGTTTTTTTGTGCTTCCGATCGCGGTGTGTAATTTTTTTACGCCTTCTTCTGCCTCTGCCAGTTTCAAGGTTCATAAAGAATTTGTTTTCACTCTTATTAAAGCCCTATGAAAAGCTAATATATTTCACTTAAAGGGAAAAAAAAAAAAAAAACTTTCTAAAACAAGAAGTCTTTTTCCATTGGTATTGTTCCCAAAAACATTGCCTTAATTTTAGTACTCACTCAGCTGGTGGAGGCTAACATGTACACATGCAGCCTCTAATCCTGGAGCCCCCCGGGACCGTAGGATTTTAAAGGTCAGTGTCAGTGTTTCATTAATACCTACAGCTGTATTGGTCAGAGACTTCTTTGGAGTGGTTTATTAGAGGTCTCAAAATTACCACTTTCGGCCTTTCACTCAAGCCCTTTTCTTTTAGTTTCTTATGCCAGGGGCTTGGGCTGGCCCAAACGCAAACCTATTTTTTGTATCACCTAGTTTGAGTGGGTTCCGGTTGTGGGGAGGTAGTGGAGGGCCAAAATATGTTAATTTGTGATAATCCCGTGATTCGCATTTAAAATTTGAGTTACATTCAGGTAAAAACCCAGGCCTTTCACCGCCTTGTGTTGCCACACATAGGGTTAAATATGAAGAGACACGTATGAGGCGAAGTTTAGGTCTGGAAAAATTTTGCTAGAAATATGGAAAAAAATAAAAAATCGATAAAAAAAAAAACACTTTACCATGTTTTGGCAGCTGTTGTTGTCTTTAAGTGTGTACACTCCAAACATAAACTCGGGACGGCCCTGGTTGGATCGAGGCTATTAATAAGTTCTGGAGGGAGGGGGAGGTCCAAAAAAATTTGACTAAAAAAAACAAAAACTTCACTGAGGGCCATCTGGGGACTTTCCCCTCCCTCCAGGGCGGGCACTTATTATACTTGTCACCAGGTTGCGTCCCCGAGTTGAGTTGGCCATTTTGAAAATTGGGACATTTTGCGAGGACCAATGGTTTTCTGGGCCCGCCTTTAGCGGGGAGTCTGGGGCTTCACGTTTTTGCTAACCTGGGAAAGATGCTTCCTTGGATTCATGGGTTTTTAGAGAAATTCCATGAGCCGGCCGTGTTTATTTTTGGGAACGACTGGACTCGATTTTCGCGGAAACGAAAAAATAAAACAAAAAAAACCGTTTTGCTGGTTTTTGGGGTTTCCATTGGAGTCCTAAGCTGGCTTCCGTTCTCCTAAATTGGCTTTACCTTTGTCACTATTAATCTGGAAGGAAGGTGAAAACAGGCGACCATTTTTCCCGAAAAAAAGGGGGTGTTCGTATGTACGTATTTAAGGACAACAAAAAAAAAAAACAGCCTCAACCAATTGGTTGAGGGTTTTATCGATTTTTATTTTTCCATTTTTTCTAGCCAAAATTTTCAGACCTAAAACTTTGCCTCATAATGTTCTCTTTATTTACCTATGGCCATAACATTGTAACAGTGGAGCCTGGGTACCTGTGGCATTGTAAAAGTAAGGTGTTCTTTTCAAAAGAAGAAATTTACCTAGAAAAAACCCACGAGGGTCTCACCACTGCCTTGGTTCGGGGGCGTACATGTTCCCCCCTTTTTTTCCACCTGGCTGGTTTTTTTAGGGGTTCTTGTACTTTTGTTTATTTTTGTTAACCCTTTTCCAATGCTTAAATGAAACTGCACGGTGGCTTGGGGGCTGGCCCAAAAACATTTTATGCCCCCATATATCCCACCTAAGCGTGAGTTTGCGTACAGGGTTGAGTAGTGGAGGCAAAATATTGTGCATCTCGCATTTTTCCTGCTCGCATGTTCGATAAAAAGTTAAAAAAAACAGCAGACGTCCAAAGGGTAAGTGGAGGGACTTGTACAGTTTGTCTAGTTTATTCATATTTTGTCTGCACTCCAAAACACACTCATGGAAAAACAAAAATAATGCACTATCAACATTTTGAGTATACTAAGCCAGGGAAATTTTTTTCAGCCATACACAAAAAATGACAGTTAGAGTTTGTACATTCACTGATGTGGGTATACACCTTATTCCAAAACTGGGCCGCTGCTTTATGCGGATGCAAATTGGCCCTTGTTTGCCTTGTTCAAGATAAAATATTCTTTTGAATGTTAAGCTTAAGAACAAGGCATCAAGGGCTTATTTGAATAAAAACAAAAAAGAATTTTTAAATGGCGGGCCATTTTGGAATAAGGTGTATCAAATAGCTCCCCTGGTTTCCACACGTTCTCTGTATGAACTTGAGCTTGTCTGGTCCAAAGACGAGCTGATGTCCTTGAAAACTAAAGCCAGTATTGTACTGAGGACAGTCCTCCTTTGACAAACTGGATTTCCTTGAAACGGATAGTCACAGAGGTCCTCCTTTCTCTCCGTAGTGAGTCGTCAACATGAACAA
Source organism: Montipora foliosa (assembly GCF_036669935.1). Classification (NCBI taxonomy): domain Eukaryota; kingdom Metazoa; phylum Cnidaria; class Anthozoa; order Scleractinia; family Acroporidae; genus Montipora; species Montipora foliosa. Next base: position 28,039,377 of record NC_090874.1, read on the forward strand.
GAAACATGGGAAGAAAGCAGTTTAACTTTCTAGGGGAGCCTTCCTGTGTATACGATTATCAGTAGTTTGCATTGGTTAGTTTGCGGCCTGGATAGCCAATCAGAATCATGTTTGAGTAGTAAGCAAGATGAACCAAGTATTTCTAGCCAATGGAAGAGGCTTTGAGTGATTTGTGAAAAAGATTCACATACCAGCCAGGGGCCCACCATGCTGCTTTCAAATTTGCTGGGCATGGTTGGGCTTAATGAACTTTTTCCGATGTTTTCCGAATCCATTGACCAAGGACAAGAGCGTTCGGCCGGGGACTCAACGAGGTTCTGGCGAGTGTCCTGTGTACTCGGACCTATGCTTTGCTTCTTTGTTTTATTCAAAAAATAAAAACTGTCAACCAAGAAGGGTAGTTGATTTCTTGAACTAAAATAAAAGAAGAACAGGCTGAGCTGGGAAATCGCTTGAACTACTAGGATCCACCCCTGAAAACGACTGGACGCAAGCAGTTTCCATGTACGGTCATTGCAGTGGTATGAGCTGATAATCATATAGAGTGAGCCAATCAGAATGCAATATCCCCAGATTGAAAATTAAAATAATAATAATTTTATGGTTCTGTCTCGCAAGGACTGGGAACTAAAAAAAATTCACAAATTTGATTTGCTAAAATCGATATTGATTGTGGTCTAGATTTTCCCATCTAGACCCAGCATCTAGGGACAGAGTAGTTTTCTTCTACCAATATTTGTTTATGGAAGTGCCAAAAAGCATTGATGAGGAAAAAAAGGAGGACAAGCAAACTTTGGCAGAATTAAGTTCAAGCTCATCGCCGCTTGCAATCAAAAATGTCAGTACAAACCAGTGACATTGTACATTAAACAAATTAAATTGTTTCTTGTTTGCCATTATTAAACAGAAAATAAGAGTTTAAAGTAATGGAAAAGTAAGAGCTATTAATTTTAGTTAATGCATAGTGAGATGATGAAGTGAAAATTACATGCGCGCACTTACTGGGCAATTGAAAAATTTGGGTGAAATTTCCCCTGAAAAAATGATGCAAAATAAAAACTCTTAACCCTTTAAGCGCTGAGGGGGCCCCATTGGACTGATAAAATCCTCTAGGGGTTAGGACAGTTAAAAGGTTTACGTACATTGTAATTTTTGCAATACAAAACTTTTCTTGTATGAAAAATTAGGGCAGAATTTACTTTGACAATAACTGTAACACCTTTTAAATGCATCAAGGATAGGGGGAAAGCTTAGCTTGCAAGGTATTATAATGGAAACTGCAAGCAGTACTACACTTTTATATTGTATTGTTTTTTGTTTCAGAGAGTCAGAATTGGAGCCCTAGTTTGTCCTTAAGCAGTGTGCAGGACATTCATGTCTACAATTCCCTTTTAGTTAAGTCAGGCATTGGTTATGTTTACCACAGTAATTATTGCCAAAATTTCTTTTTGCTCGACATACGGCTGTAATATTATGATTCATTTACATGTGTAATTTTGCATATATTCCCAACAGGGACACATTGTGTGTTAAAGAATAGGGTCTTTTATTTCCAATTACAGTCGAACCTGGATTTCCCAACCTCGATCATCCGGATTTCTCGATTATCTGGACTTTTTCTCTGGTCCCAATTTTGTCATGAATATTTATTTGTCATGATCAGATCTGTAGGCCATATTCTTTTAAAATACAGCGTTGAAAAGTGAAGTAAAGGCGAGTTTGCTTCACTTTCAAAAAGCAAAATAAAGCAGCGCTCGCACACGTTGTAACTAATGCAGAACTTTCGAATGGGTTCTGATTGGCTTAGAGTTGCTTTGTTGCTAAGTGGAATTTCCTGCTCCTTCGGCAAACAAGCTACACTACGTCACGAATGTTTATTCACGATCATTGTGTCCTTGAAGCATAAGCAATCTGTTCTTTCGATAAAAGATAAACAGGCTATAATTTTGCGATTAGAGAAAGAAGAAAAAGGAGCCAATTTGTCAGCTGAATATGGTGTTAGTAAACGCAGATATGTGATATCCGCAAGAGCAAGAAAAGATCATGACGTTTGCCGACACATGTACAGGTATTCACAATGGACAGTGAAGATGTAGACCATATTGTTTTCCAAACGATTTGCAAATGTCTCTTTCTTAATGTAATCAGCTTTTCATATTCATAGTCATATTCTTGATTATCTGGACCGTTGATTATCCAAACTATTTCATCTAGTCCCAACAAGTCTGGATAATCGATGTTCGACTGTATGTTGTCTTTGTAAGCACTTGGGTGGAACCTTTAGTTGATCATTCATTTTTATCCATTGAGGACCCCACTTCTCCATCTCTTGTGTTTTAACAGTGGGTTTGACCTCTCTGTCAGGTGTTATGCATTGGGGTGGTGAACTTGTTTTTAACCTTTTCATTCTTGATGCTAGCATTAACATTATTAGGCACACCTGTCAATGGTTTCCCCCTTCCAAAGGGTGGGGGGAGAATATCTCCAGCATACCCACCTGGTTTGACATTTTCCCTCCAAATTTTTTCACCCAGGGCCACAAAGTTGCAATCACATTCCCCCACCCTGGTGAAATTATATAAAAATAATTATAAAGAAAATCACCCAAAAATCATCAAGATGTGACTTTATTAGACCTTGGTGCCAGCAACTTGCAATGATAGCAGGGTTACAAAATGAGCAAACGATGGTACAAGAAATCGTTACATGACATCTTCTGTGATAAAGAAGGGGCATTTCCAGAATTCAGCGTGGGTGAGTTCATTCACTGGGTGTGGTACCATTCAAACCTGTGCTCACACTTGACCCAGGAGATGAAATCTGAAATGCCAAGTGTTGGTTCCTCTTGGCCACCGGTGTATAGATTGGCTAAAGTCTGATAAGTGATTTATGCTGTGATTCTTTGGCTATATTCAGTAAAACGGATTGCTGTGTAGTTCACACCTTTTAACCATTGAAAAATTCGGGTGCGCTGTGTGTGATGTATAAGCTTATTTGGCTAATTTTCGCGGTATAGCAGTGGTAAGTGAGTGTTAAAAATAAACCATATGCGCAGTAAATGTACACAAGAGACTGAGTTCTAGAATTAAGTTCACTTTGAAGAGGAAACATTGAACTTCCAGGTGATATAAAAATATTGCTAAAAAGTGATTGAAACACGTTTTAAGGCTCGACTGAAAATGTAAAGGTAGATTTTTTGAAGCAGCACACGTTAAGCAATCAAGAAAGTGTTTGATCGCGAACTAACAAAGCGCGTGAAAAAAAAATTTACAACTCAAAATATGCCTTGTGCAATTTACAGTTAAGTCTAACCACTCAATGGATGAAACTTGCTCGAAATTTATTCAATCGCTTCGTTTTCTTGCAGGTATAAGTGCAAAAATTGTGCGCAAATGCCGCTGCAGAAACAAAATTTCACCACAAGTTTCTGCTTTTCGAAATACACAAAACCGCATGTTTCATGAGAGAACAAACAAGGCCAAATTGTGTAGAAAACTTTCATTGAAAGATAACCTACACAACAAAAGGAAACAATGGGGAAAGCCGCTGGAGGTATTCAGGCATTTGCGGAATATAAACACAATCGATTTGATTTATTTCTTGAAGATACTGATCTTCCAAGGTATGTCGAAGGCAAAGATTCCTTCAATTACCAATTTATTTGGCGACAAATTTGCTAAAAATTCATCGGTGACCAATATAAAGCTAAATTTGGGAACTAATCAATGCCCATTATTATGTTAATTGCTACAAAGGCCTTTAATTCTGCACGGCTTGCTCCATGAAAACAGGCAATGCGCTCGGGGGTTTTCAAGAGTTTCTGACAGGCATACCTACATTGTACTCGTTTAGGTTACCTAGTATCCCCTCCTCTTACAGGAAAACCATAAAAGCTCCAGGGCTTTATCCTCTGAATCAGAAAAAAAAGCAGGGATATCCCCATGGTTTGATTCGTTATCCAGTGCATCAGCCATTGTCTTCGCGTAATTTGATCAGGCAGACCTCATGGGGTCTCTTATTAGCTGTCAAAATATGCTCACAAGACGACAAATGATTGGTCAATTATCCTACTAAATCTCCATAAAAACAAAAATACAGATTTACTAAGGAGACTGGGTAGAGGCCTAGGATCAAGACGCCATTTTTACAGCCGGTTACGGCCAGTTGAGGAAATTCAGAGGTCATTGCGTGCAGCCAGTTACGGCCGGTTTAGGAGTCAATGGTTAACTGCTGTTTGATCAAGTCATAATCAAGAAATGAATTCGTGTGCACGCATTATAAGATGTCTTGCATGGGATAATCTTGTTACATCTTTCCCTTTATAGAGGCTGTGATGCACGACCATCAGAACCTTAAAGGGGCTAGGTCACGCAATTTTAGGCAATTTCAGCACTGATCGAATGGTCATAGAATTAACTAAAATATCAAAATTACTGTTCAAAACTATAGAAGAACTCTAACAAAACACAGGGAAGCCAAGAAGGGACATGGATGGACAAAACTGGAGAGGGTTGAAATGGATTGAATTTGGGTAAATTTGAAAAACGAGGGCCCACCTTTTTTCAAATTTATATCAGTCTATATTAAAATGTCATTTACACAGCTGGAAAATCATTCTCAGTTGTTATGTGGCCATGATTATGCAAATGAAAGACTCTTGCTCTGCCAATTTGACGTTTAGAGCTCATAATTAACAAAATTAAACAAAATTACCTAAAATAGCGTGACCTAGCCCCTTTAACATTTTAACTATAAACTGAAAAAAAAATCATTGTATACTCCCATTTGCCAAACTGGAGTCTTGGAGCTTCGACTAGACTTTCTTGACCCATTACTGTTGGTATTTCTAGGCCCATAAGCATCTGTATGTGCTTGTGATCTATCACAGGCGGCAGGTGCAGGGGCTGCCGTCTGGCTATTATCATCACCACCTATAGGCACATCCACTTCAGGAGAGTCGACGAGGGGCTATATTCGCAACTGCCAACCTTCACTTTATAGCTGCGGTTACCCAGCTCTTGTGCACACGTAATGTTCGTCCATTGCTTTTTTCTGTGTAGTTGCATCCTTATAGTTTTCTCCAGGAGTGATGAGTGGTTGTGGCTTTGCGTTTCTGTTGTAGTAAAATCGCTGCTGTTCCTTTGCTCCTACCAACACTGGTATTTCTTCCTCCGTGTTGTGGCAAGGCATTAGTAGGGTTCCAGCAATAGGCAGCAGAGTTTTGCATCGGTGCCCCATCAGGTGCTGTGCTGGGCTTGTGCTGATTCCCTCTGATGGGGTGTTGCTCCAATCTAACCACGCAAGATATTCAGAGTGACCAGACTCCTGACACTTCGTGAATAGTCTTTTGACCGCCTTTACTGCGCTTTCTGCTTTGCCATTCGACTGGGCATTAGTCGGAGAGGAAGTGACGTGGGCAAAACTCCAGGTTTTCGCAAATACTACAAATTCTGCAGAGCTAAACTGAGGGCCATTGTCTTACACAACTTCGTCAGGTATGCCTAATCTGGCAAAAATCTCCTTCAGAGCTCTTATGACTGCTTTTGATGTTACCGTAGTGAGGCGGCTGACTTCGATGTAGCTGCTATAGTAGTCGGAGGCGATTAGAAGGGTACGCCCATTCAACTTGCAAAGGTCTACTGCTACTCTCAGGAGCAAGGGTGGCACAATTGGTTAGTGCGCGGCCTTGGTGCAAGAGGTCCAGAGTTCCATCCCCGGGTCTCGCAGCCTTGTTTCGACTTCTTTCCTTTCAGTGTAGCCTAAGTAGCTTTAAATACCGTTAAAACGGAGCACTGATGGAAAGAGGGGGGTAGAATGAGCGCACCGTCGGCTTCTTGGGAGAATACTCTCTAGAGAGTAAAGGAACTTCCGATGTTAAATAAGGTGTACCTTTACTCTGGACCATGGTCTTGCTAGGAACTGGTGTTGCATCAGAGGCTCTTTAGATCTTGATCTGTTTCAGGGCTGAGTCCTGACTGTCACCCCAACACCACTCAACCTCTAGTTGGGTCAGGTCTCTAAGGGGCTTGGTCATGTCCAACAGGTGTGGTAGAAACTTTGCTCAGGTACTGGATCATCTCAAGCAACCTCTGAATGCCTGTCTTGTCTGTGGGTGCTGGCATCTCAAGGACTGCCTTAACCTTAGCTTGGTTGACCCTCAGTCCAGTCCCGGATGCCACATTTCCCATGAAGGCCACTTCAGTCTGCCTCAACGACAGTTTCTCACTGTCCAGCTTTAGTCCATATTCTTGACAGCCCTTTAGGAAAGCAGTACGTTTCTGGTCGTGGTCATGTGTTGCTTCCTCGAGTGTGATGCCGTGGCCTGCAACCACAACTTGCGCTTGAATACCTCTGGAGTTGATTTGAATCCAAAAGGCATCCTTTTCCAATGGTACCTCCAAAACGGGGTGTTGAAGGTGGACCATGACCTTGCTAGGAACTGGTGTTGCATCAGAGGCTCTTTAGATCTTGATCTGTTTCAGGGCTGAGTCCTGACTGTCACCCCAACACCACTCAACATCTTGTTGGGTCAGGTGTCTAAGGGGCTTGGTCATGTCCAACAGGTGTGGTAGAAACTTTGCTCAGGTACTGGATCATGCCAAGTAACCTCTGAATGCCTGTCTTGTCTGTGGGTGCTGGCATCTCAAGGACTGCCTTGACCTTAGCTGGGTTGACCCTCAGTCCATCCCCGGATGCCACATTTCCCATGAAGGCCACTTCAGTCTGCCTCAACGACAGTTTCTCACTGTCCAGCTTTAGTCCATGTTCTTGACAGCGCTTTAGGAAAGCAGTAAGTTTCTGATCGTGGTCATGTGTTGCTTCCTCGAGTGTGATGCCACGGCCTGCAACCACAACTTGCGCTGGAATACCTCTGGAGTTGATTTGAATCCATAAGGCATCCTTTTTCAATGGTACCTCCCAAACGGGGTATTGAAGGTGGTCAAAAATGAAGATTCGTCATCTGAGGTCACGTGCCAGAAATACCTTGTCTCTGTGTAGGCGTGTCGCAAAAACATCGATGATTGTAGGGAGAGGGTAGTACTCCCTTTGTGTTGCTCGGTTGAGATCTCGTGGATCAAGACAGTCTGAGTTTGCCGGGTTTTTTTGGAACAACCACAAGGGAACTGACCCACTTTGTTGGTGTAGTCACAGGGGCAATGATGTTCTGGTGAACCATCCTGTCAAGCTCTGCCTTAAATTGTCCTCTCAGCGCTACTGGTACTCAGCGTGGTGCATGCTGGTTGGGGCAGGCGGCCTTGTCCAGCTTGATGTGGTATTCACCTTCTAGTTTCCTAATACTCTTGCAGAACACCTCTGGAAAACGCTTGATGAGTGCTTCTTTTGTCAAAACGTCGCTTTTGTCGTTTACTGCGTACACTCATGCATTGCCCATGTCTGGCTTGTTCCATCGCATTGTTATCTGTTTACTGGATGATTTTCATGCCAATACAAGCCTTTCGACATAGAATTGGACAAAATTAATATCCTGGCTGTTGATCAGTTTGCAGTTTAACTAGCAGTGTTGTGTTTCATGTCACACCTTCAATTTGACTTCCCCAACCACTGGGAGTAGTGAACCTCCGTATGCAGATATAGTACTAGAGGTGAAGCGGTATGACATTGCACCATGAGCCAGTATCAGGCTGGACTCTCAGACCGTTTCCGGATTCTAACTTCAAAGTAATAAGCTGTGAATCATCTAAGATGGTAGTTGCAACGGCGGCAATGTAATGAGGTGCAGATGTGTACTTTGGCCCTCGGTTATATTTCTTCTTCTTTTTGGCGTAGACCGTTGCTTTTGGTTTAAAAACAGCAGCCGTGGCACAGATGACAACTTAAATGATAGTTTTGGCTTCAAGTTTGATTCAATAAGCCTTCCTATCATGCAAAAATTTCTTCGTCTCTGCATGTCATTCAAAGAAGATAATTTTGAGCTGATTTGCATACAAGAACAAAAGCACTTGCCTTGGTCAAAAACTAACAACAATGGAAGGAACAAAAGGAGCAGTTATGCAAATTATTCATCTCGTAATAACATTTCTGCTGGTTTCTTCTGCTTACCTTTGCACTACAAAACTAGAACTAGTCATCGAAACCCAGAGGAAACTCTTTTCGACTTCAATTATCTAAAGACAGACTTCGTAAATTTGCGGCATCTTAAATCCTATATTACAATAACTCTGTATCTACATTTAATATTTTACTGGCTTGTGGCGACGTCGAGACTAATCCAGGACCAGAAAACTCATCCTGTCCTATCAATCAATCAATTTTAATAGCCCTTCTGACTACGATATCTGCTGCACTTTCAATGACTACAATCTTTGTTCCAGTTGCCTGGTTACGTTACATTATT
>NC_090874.1:28060232-28062732 GCF_036669935.1 Montipora foliosa
CCGACAACAAATTATCTTCGATAAATGACATTAGACATTGATAGAGATCCTCGGGGTGTTCAGCAGGGGCAAGTGTGATGTTGTTGAAGTCGAGGAAGTGGGCGCCAGTTGATTGGAATCCGAAGTGAAGGCGAATTGCTTGCCAGATGGAGTTCATGTAGGTAGAGTTTTTGACGATGGTGTTACGAGAAATTATCGGACAATAGTTCGCAATTTGGCCGAGCATTAATTCAAGATGAGTACACTTTTGTTGTGCTGTTCTGTGGGAAGCTTGAGGCACGGTTTCGGGATTGTCCTGGAGGCCGCGAAGAGGGCTGCCAGGGGATTTTTTCAACCATGTCGCACCATCGGCGAGAAAGTCAGCGAAATTACTATCGAGGGAAAGAATGTATTGAAGATTTTGTCTCCAGGCTTCAAACGACGTTATTGTTTCCTGTTTGGTGAGGGACCACTGCTTGGGTGCTCTTGGAATCATTTTGTACTCTGGGCTGAATAAACTGAGGACTAAATGTGTACTTAGCTGTGATCTTCGTGTGTGTTGTTGACACAGCATCAGCCTTGACCATGTCAGAACCTAGAGAGTCACAACTGATTGAAAATGTCCCTCTAGATGGCGACACCAATGAAGCTAGACAAGCCCTGAAGAAGAAAAAGGCAACGACGCCGGGTAACCCGCGGCCATCCACTTCAAAGCACCAAGATACATCTCCGGTACCCGATATATCTGAACCTGAGCGGCCTAACTGTGGTCAGAATAAGAGAAAGGTCAATTCTCGAGAAGTTGTCGATGAACAAGAAGTGAGTCTGTTTATTTCTTTTCAAGATTTATTCTTTTGTATGTTTGGTGGTTTATTTAAGACTTGTAAGTATCGTAAAATTCAAAAGTCTGTGAGAATTGGCGGTTTTAGATCAAAAGACCTTCCATATAAGTCATGTTCTTCTCGAGGTCCACCGGGATGGCGACTGACGCGTTAGGCTTATCTGTTTAATTTCTTGTTGCCACAGGGCTGGCGTGTAAAATTTAGTCACAGAGCTGACTTGATAGCCACAGAGATGACGGAATATTTTACCTATTTAATTTCTTGTTGCCACGGGGCTGGCGTGTAAAATTTAGTCACAGTGCTGACTTGATAGCCACAGAGATGGCGAAACATTTTATCTGTTTAATTTCTTGTTGCAACAGGTCTGGTATGTAAGATTTGGTCACAGGGTTGACGTAATAGCCACAGAGATGGCAAAAATATTGTATCTGTTTTAATTTAAAGTTTTGTAACATTTCAGTCATAGAGCGTCATAGAGATATGGCAGCCACGGAGCTGGTGACTGTAATGTATTGGATTCGTTTATACCCACAGAGTTAGCGAAAATCTTAATGCGAACCTTCTATAATTTTGTTCATGAAACCTTGTGCGGCAGTGTTTTTGTGGTTAGTCTTTTGTATAAACAAAACTTTTTTCTTCTGGTACTCGTTTTTTTTTTTTTTTTCTTAGTTCCGCTGGGCTGCCCACACACTCAATAGTTGTTTTCTTTTCTATTGTGTTCCAGGTTAGTGAGGTGGAACTGCTTAAAAAGCGCGTTAAAGCCCTAGAAGATAGTTCTCACCCGTCCGTCGATAATTTGATTGTGAAGGTCAAGGAATATTCGCGAAGGAAAGAAGGCGATTTTGATAAATACAGAGCCATTTCTATCCTAGAAGATTTGGTCACCCTGGCCCAGCAAAAGATCACGATAAGGCTCACTATTACAAGGTGGTTTTGGAGTCCTTAAAAGAGCGTTTCGACAAGCCTATTGCAATCTTCCGATCGTATTACCAAGCCCTGGTTGGCGATTCTGCTCACAGTAAAGTGATGGAAACCTTGGGGAAGGTCGATAAGGCAGTGTCAAAGCACTTAAGGCCTCAGAGATCAGCAGGCCGTAGACGTTGTTTCTACTGTGGTGTCATGGGCCATGTGGTATCACAATGTCGTCAGCATCTGCGAAACACTTTGCAGTCATATCATCAGCACCAACCTGGTTATCGGGGTCCTAAGTAATTATCAAACGATGACCCATCTCTAGTGATAATGATGTTTTGATAACGAGCGGTGTGTAGTGGTAACATCACAATATGACAATGGATAATTATTGTATGCATTTGGAGAACATATGTGTCGATCATATTACAATAAAGAGAAAATAATATGGTTAACCTACACATGCTCTATTCTTTTCACTTGATGGGTGTACAGGGTTTCCCCCCCCCCCCCCCTATTTGCATATATACATATACATCGGGGTTGGAATGGGTCCTAACCTTTTTCTCTCCCAGTGACAGTGCTTGGGGGGGGGTCTCTAAGCACCCTCTCAGATTACCGGGCACCAAGGCTGTCACTCCCTGGGTATTGTTCTCTTTTCTGCCCACGAGCCCTAAGCGCCATAATTCGAGGGAGGATTTTTGAGATTGGGAGGACAAAGTAGTTTTGGCCCTATTCTATTCGATAAATTACCATCATCCGTCTGT
>NC_090874.1:28085232-28095232 GCF_036669935.1 Montipora foliosa
TTCCGGTCATACAAGAAAAGTCGTTAGTGTTCGTTTTCGCGTGAGAGGTCACAAATGCTTAACCAGAGGAGACATATAGGGTGCATCCCTACACGTGCCATAGAGTGGCATTAAGGTTTTCGACCACAGTGGAAGGGCTGTCCATGTTAAAGGCTTGCCAATCCAACGATTGCATCATCCTATCCATGGCAGCTTTGCAATGATCTCTGGTGTCCCTAAAATACACTGATTATTTCCTCGGTCTGAAATTGAAATACTTTTGCTTTGTGGCTGTTCCAGACATCATGAACAGGTTAGGACAAGGGATACGGGGGACATGTGTGAAAAGAATGTAGTGAAGTATCAGACATGTATCAGCTTCCTTGTGGGTTGCCTTTAGAGCAGACAGGTCGATTGCTCTTTGTGATCATTGCACTTCCCTTTCATCTACAAATCCACCAGCAGCTACAACAACTTTGTCTGGGAGTGCGTTCACAATGATGTTTTCCGATAGGAACCTGGCTAGATCTGATTTGTTATCTGGCAGTGCAAGGAAGTTTGGTCAATAACACGTCGGATAGGGCAAAGTGGACTTTGTGCGTCTTTCGCTCATTCCTGACTTGATAGAATATTCTTGATAACCATCAAATATGAAGTGGCTTTGCTGGTAGCAGGATCCAGCTTGAAGAACTGCTGCTTGAAAGCTATCTGGAAAGTCCCCAAAAATTTGAGCACCAGATGGTCTCCCAATTGCAGAAACTAATGCCAGACCATCTATTAACAGACATGGGCTGCCTTGAAGTTCTATTTCACTTGGGCTATTTATTCTACTTGTAATTAAGTCTGCTAAGACAGCTTTCTGCCCAGTTCTGAGACTGCCATTCATCTCTGCTAACACGACTGGCGCAGGTATCAATTCATATTTTAGCACACTGCGGAGATCAACTTTGTGCCCAGCTTCATAGGCAATGATTAGTCTTTGAAGAACATTTCGGGCGGCTCTTTACAACTTGATACAAGTTATCAATAGTTGGAGAGTTATTCTTGTGCATTGTATCCCAGAATCTCACTTCGGATGATCTATCTTGCTGCTGTTGAGAGACACTTAGCAACCTTTGCTCCCCAAATTCTTTCATTTGTTGCCGACCAACTTCTTCAGGGAGACTTGAATTTCATCAGTGACATGATCTTTAGTGGCTATGTTATAAAGACAAGTTGGATGTTCTGGTGGTGAATATAACTTGAACTGCTTGAGGATGGTGAGCAATGAACATCCATCGTTCTTGTCATGATCTTTCCTTTCAGGAGTAGATTCATTGTGAGAAAGCTTGTCTTCTTGGTGTAATCCAAACATCGTATGTGTATTCTCAGTTATCTGTGATGTTAGACTATAGGAGAGCCCACCTACTCAATGCTGATGACGTCTTGGTTATGCCCATGATTCCTCCACCTCTTTTCCCTATCCCATTCAGCCATTCAAGGCTGTGATCGGAACTGACCTGTCATGCAGGAAAAAGAGGAAAACTTGACTGTTCATGAGCTGTACAAAATGTTAAGGGGTCTGCTCTGATCTTTTTCAAGATAAGAGGGAGAGGGACAACAGGAGGGTGTATTAGACAAATAATATTAGACAAGTCCACTTGCTCCAGTGCTGGGGGGAGGCATCAACAATTATGGCTCTTGAGTCCTGGTATCTTGGGTGTGGTCCTTTGTACGGGTGATTCTCATACACCGTTGCCTTGGGTGATTGTGAAAGGGGATTTTGTATCCCGAAACTGCCTGTAATGTCCATGAGTTCTGTGTTATATTTCCAAATCTGAACCAAAAACTGTAAACGGATTGTGAATTAGTTGTTGGGGGGATAGAGGGTTTTGAGATGTTGAAGCGGATAGTCAGCTGGAACTAGGTCTGGCACTGGACAGCTGGGAGGTGGATCCTTCTGTTTTGGAATGTGTGGAGGACTGGTAACCAGACTTTGAGCCTTATCCCCATTTCCGTTTCCCTCCAACTCGGGTGCCATCGGTGGGACGGTAGTTTGAACGAAAGGGCTGTTCTCTCTTGTAGGGTTTCCTGGAAAAATGCTTTGAGGTGGGTGTGCTAATAGGTTTGTTGTTTGTAGAGCTATGGTCGTGTTCACTCGTAATCTTTGCGTGGAATTTACCTAGGAATAGGTGCCCGTCTGTTGGGATACATTCCTATGTGTATGGGTATCAACTTCCATGAGGAGCTCAGAAACACGCTTTTGCCTCCAAAGGAACTGAAGTGGGCATTGCCAAGAAGTACAAGGGCATCCTCTAGTAGATCCTTAATAGCATTAGGGTCCATATCTCCACTCTCATCGTCCTTGTCTATAATATCATCAAGGGCTGTCAAGGCAGCTAGGATGAGTCGAGCTACCACTAGCTAGGCTGGCTGGCATTCTGCTAGTCCATCATCAAAGGAAAAAAGCGCTTTTCTTTTTATATAACTGTGGCGCCTTTTCATAACCTCTTTCATACCAGCGTCCATAGTTCGGGCCACTAAGTGGGCCTCAGTATCTCTAATTTGAGGGTATGAAATGGCTAACTCCTTCCATTTCTCCTTCAGTTAGGGCCCTGGAAAAGGCTGTAGTTGTAAAGCCCAACAGCTCCTCTGAAATGCTCATTTTCTGTTGATTGCTATAGAAGTGCTCCCTTGAGTACTGGTTGGAACCAGTTTGGTGGATGTTTTCATTGCTTCCTCCGAGTCTTTAGTTTTTGTTTCTCTCGACGCAGATGGCAAGGCAAAAAGGTTTCTCAGGACTGCTGGCATTGTTTTGCTACAGCAGCCACCACTATCCTTTCAAGATCAGAGGTTTGTTTACCACTACCTGCTGATTGGATCGGGTCAGACAGCAAGTTGTCAGCCTAAAGACAACAGAAGGCGGCCATTGACTTATACCTTTGAACACGAAGCTCTCCTGGTTTATGGCCTAAATGAAAAAGGTAAACTTGAGAATTTGAAAGTACGTACACTTTTTGATGTTGCGTCACTCATATTTGACAGTATAATGACAGATAAAGGGATGAATATCACCAAAGCTTGAAGAAAGTTATGGAAACGAAATGAGGAAAGGCACACACGCTTCGATTCTTTTATATTGTGGTACCTAGGCCGCAGCCTCGAGATCTTGCACAAGTATTGCGACTATCAGTTGGAGAGGGGTGAAGGAGAATCACATACACGTTTACAGCTTGCACATCTTGGGAAATTCCAGGAAAGTTTGGCCCTGACATAAACAAAATCCTTTCAACCATAGGTTGTATTTTTTCCTGAACAACTTCCAAAAATATGAAAGAGAAAAATATTCAAACAGAGAAGAGAACAAATGTAGCTCTCTCAGTACAAATAATGACCGCAGCAAATGAAACTGGTTATCCTTCATTATCGAACTCTAGAGATGACGAACTGACTTCTGTGGCTCAGCTCTCTGAGGTCTTCATTCAGATATCTGCAAGTCGCTTCATCACAGTCTGACTGTAGATGACTGCTCAGTCATCCACTGATGTTTTACAATGTCGGCATGGCAAATTCGCGGTCCGTAAGGATTAAATGCACAAATCTACTGATTAGGAACAAAATATACGCATTCAACGCAAAAGGAATAATAACTCTATTAATTTCTTACTAATCTAGCGTTAAATTCAAACACATGCCTCCGATTGCAAGGAATTCAAAGCAAGATAGAAACATGCGACCATCAAGGGAGGTTTTGTGGTCAACAAAACCTGAGCAGAGGCGCACTATGCATGCTGTTTGACAGAGAGTCTTTTGAGGTATTGATAAACCATGTCTGCATCCTGACAATTTTGAAAACAACAAATAATGTCATCTACGTTCTACAATAATATAATACTTGGATACCTGCGTATTTTTCCAACTGAGGCTCTTCGTAAAAACAAGCATTGAAAAATGCTTGTGGCTAGTAGCAAAATTGAAAAGTTGTTTGAGTTGAAGTTTATTTAGTTTTAGATCAGAACTCATGCTAGCATCAATTATGGCGTTGACAGCTAAATCAATCGTCTCACATAAAGGGATATTTATAAAAAGGCTATTGACATCATAGGAAACTAGAAACATGTTGCTGAAATCAAACTGTTGAATTTCTTGGACAAAAGAGAATGTATCTGTTGCACAAAATTCTGAAGATATGTGGGGTTTAAGGGAAGAACAAAGATACTTGGCTAAGTTGTAATTGTAAGCGCCTATTGATGACACAATGGGTCTGAAAGGAGGAGTGATAGTTTTGGGATGTTTGACTTAATGCAATTTAGGTAGACCGTATAACCTAGCTGGTTGGGAACCAGTAGGGTAATTAAATTTGTCGATAGATATTAGATATTTCTTACATTTAGGTTTACATAAAAACTGCTGTAACTGACCTTCCCTGTGTAGAGTGAGATCAGATTCTAAGTTTTTAAATTTAGAGTTGTAACTCAGCAAATTAACCAGAGCATTATTATGAACTACCTTGTTAAGGAAAAGGAACTTTATTTAAGTGTCTAGTGGTACTAGCGCTGGAGCACTAATTGGGGACACTGTAAACTGAACAAATATTAACGCAAGTCAAGTCAAATGTTGGTTTTTGAGGAGAGGGGAAACGGGAGTACCTGGAGAAAACCTCTCACTGCAGAGTAGAGAACCAACAAAGTCAACCCACATATGACGCCAGATCTGGGAATCGAACCCGGGCCACATTGGTGGGAGGCGAGTGCTCTCACCACTGTGCCATCCCTGCACCCCGCAACTACAACTCTGTTCCTGTTATCTGGTCTTGGGATCTTATCCAAAAGATGCCTCTTGAGGTCATGAGGGAGAAGTTCAAATGTGGTGTACTTCATGGGGCCATGCAATTACATCTGGTGTTACAAGGATCGGAATTATCTGGAAAGTTTATGAAGGGCAATGTCACACAATGTATTGTTTCAGGAATTTTCTAAAATTGTGACTCACCAGTTTCAAACTAGTTTGTGACTCGTAAGTTTAAAGAGCTTATTGATATAGCTGTAAATAGTAACTTATGGAAACGTCTAGACTCTCTTTGGATAGCTATATAAGTGACTCTTTAGTCAGTCGGTTGTTGTTGTTGTTGTTGTGATTCGGGACTCTGTTCCCGGTCTGTGATTTCCAAGTGATAATGTGTGACAAGTGAAGGGATTTTCCTGTTTGTATGTGATTCTGGCATTCTGCTATCACGTTTACAGTTGGTTTCTGTGGAGTGCAATTTTGAAGAGTGTTTTGGCGTATAGTGTGAAGTTGCAAAGCCCTTCCACGCTCGTTGTTAGAATAAGTTTGTTTAAACTGTGTTCCATGTTTTTTTTTAACGGATTCTACCGCTACATAATTGGCGCCCAATAAGGGACAGCTTAGTTCCCGCAGAGAGAATCTCGAGCCTCGTTGCAATCTGGTTATTTGTGGTGCATTCAATTTGGAACTTTCAAGCGACGAAAAAGGTGCTATCGAGAAGGACTGCATTGTTAAAATCACGAAAGAAGCAGGAGAAGCACTCTCATTCGGGGCTGTGAGTAAAATTTACCTAGAAAAGTTCTAGAGCGACCTCAAACATTGGAAAGAAGAATTTACGAACTTTGGAGCTTTTCTAAAGTATGCCGCTGGCTCGGATGTTGTT
Organism: Montipora foliosa; assembly: GCF_036669935.1. Lineage (NCBI taxonomy): Eukaryota > Metazoa > Cnidaria > Anthozoa > Scleractinia > Acroporidae > Montipora > Montipora foliosa. Next base: position 28,090,859 of record NC_090874.1, read on the forward strand.
GTTGTGGGTGAGTCTGTTTCATTGTGTTCCTCGGTGGTCTCAAAGTCAGGCAAGAGTTCATTAACTGTTCAGTATTTGTCAAAATCGCAGTTATCGCCATTCTTTGGGTTCGCCGAAGGTGAACAGTGGTATAAACGAGTTGATTATCACATTTGGCATGACGAAGTGGAAAGCACCGTGCCCGCAGGATTACATTCGGAACCAGTGATCGTAGAAGAAATTTGTCGCTCGCTTCAAAGTGAAGTCTTGGGTCATCTGGCAGCCTCAATTTTTATGTCTTAAAATCACACTGAATAGCTGAAGCCACTCCGTAATATTCAAGAAAGGAAACGTTAGGGCACCATAAATTGTTTGTAAAGCAACTGTAAGTCATTAACTTGGAATCGCTCGTCAAGAGATCATTAATATTATGCACTCCTGCCTCAAACCAATGCTTATAAAAAATAGTCTTGCCGGCAATTCTAATCATTGAGTTGTTCCATATGGATTCGGCACTAAACTCTGCCCGTGAAGCAAAAGACTCTTTAAAATTTAAATCTGACCACAGCTCAATAAGTTCATAGAGGAAAGTACTTTTTTTATCCAGGATTTTAACATATTTTCTTGCCAAATTGGTAGTAAAAACTAATTTACCCCCAAACTTAAGTAAATAGAAGTCGAAGAAGGATTTCCACTTAGACTGGCTATCATCAGAAATATACTTAAGTATCCATGTAATTTTCAGCGCTTAATTAAATTCTATGATATCTAACATCTTCAGCCCTCCATCTTGATAATCTGCTATCATTTCAGTTCGTTTAATTTTACCTCCCTTGTTATCCCAAAGAAACTTAAAGATAAGATCATTAACTGCTTTCAGGGATTTTACGTAAGAAGGCATTGATGACATAACATATACCATTTGAGATGCAGCCAGAGCCTTAATAATTGCAATTTTACCGATCAAAATTAGCCTTTTATTGTGCCAATTGTTTAGAGCGTTCTCTACGTTCAGAGCCTTTTCCTCATAATTCTTTTTCGGTCCTTCTTCCAGATCGACACAACCAAACACCCAAAGATTTAACTTTACTGTTTGCCCAAGTAAGATTTTTTTTCAGGACGCAAAATCTGGTTTGATCCCTTAAATGAGCCTATCCAAAAAACTTCTGTTTTTTCCCAGGTAGCTTTTAAATCTGAGATCTCACCAAATTTTTCTAGCATGTAGAGAGAACGTTGCAGTGATTTTAAAGAGCCATCTAAAATCAAAGCTGTATCATCTGCAAACTGGCTTAACTTACATTCAACGTTACCTATTGATATCCCTTTCATTGTAGTGTCCTTATGAATGGCAATAGCCAAAATCTCAGCACATAACATAAATATATACAGTGAAAGCGTGCAGCCCTGCCTAACACCCTGACCCAATTCAAAGAAGGGACTCGACCAACCGTTATTCAAAACACAGCTGTGAATATCGCAATAAAAGACATTAATCCACTTGATAAATGATGTCCCAAAACCAAAGTGAAGTAATGTTTGACGAACAAAAGACCATTCGATCTTGCTTTTTCGAAGTCAACAAAAAGAAGCATTCCTGTTATGTTTTTAGTCTCGGTGTAAGAGATGACGTTATTAATTGGGCAAATATTTTCTGTGATAGAACGGCCTTTCAAAAAGCCAGTTTGCTCATTGTCTATTAGCCGTGGTAACACTGTCTTAAGTCTTGATGCGATTACCTTTGATGCTATTTTAAAATCACAATTTAGTAAAGTTAAGGGTCTCCAATGTTTTAGTTCGTCAAGTGCCTTGTCCTTCTTAGGGATAAGAGAGATAATGCCCCTCGTTTGAGTTATAGCTAACGTGCCTTTTTGGTAGCGGCTGTTAAGAGAGCTAACAAGGTACGGCGATATATCGTTCCAAAATACGTCATAAAATTCAGCAGGAAGGCCATCCGTCCCTGATGATTTGCCAGATTCCAGTAATTTAACTGCTTCCAGACATTCTTTTGCCGTGAGAAGTCCATTACATTTTTGTTTATCATCGTTACGTTTTGGGAGTTCCTGATCAAGAAACAAATTCTCCATTTCTTTATTTATGGTAGCAGAGTTCCTTGAAGTATAAAGAGAGCCGTAAAAGGAGTTACATTCTTCTAGGATATCTGAATCATTCGTTAAATAAGAACCGTTGTTTCCCTTAATCTGCACAATTTTTTTCTTTTACAGTGTCTATTTTCTAGGTGCAAAAAGTATTTACTGTTTTTCTCGCCTTCATTGTACCATCTGGCCTTAGATCTAGTAATAGCACCTTTTCTTTTGTATTCAATTATACTTTCCAATTCTTTTTTCTTGATCTTTAGTTGCTCCGCAAGAACGACTGTATTGTTACCTGAATCACTCTCCAACTGCCTTTCTAATGAGGTTATTTCACTTTCAATGGTGTCTCCTATCTTTCTCATCCCCTTCATTTTAGTCTTAGAATATTTTATCGAAGTAGCTCAAATTTCAAGTTTAATCATTTCCCATAATACTTCATCTATCTCAATGTCATTTTCATATTGTGTTAACGTTTGAGCAATTGTCGCCTTAATGGCATTTATCTACTCATTTTCACTCAAAAGCGTTGAATTTAATTTCCAAAAACCTGGTCCTCTTTTATTCGAGTGATAGTTCACTTCCATTTTGCAAAGAGAGTGGGCTGTTTTATAGCCCGGAAGAATATCAGCTTTAGAAACCCTGCCGGCAATGCTTGCAGTTACCAGAAAGAAGTCTAACCGACAATGTACTTCGGGCTTGTTCTGTCTCCAAGTAAATCTTTTTTCCTCTGGATTCAGATCTCTCCATATATCCGTTAAATCTAAATTGTTGTGAAAAGATTTCAGACCCTTTAAGGAATTCGAGTGCGTAGATGGTGATCCCCCCTTTTGTCTTTTAAAATGTCCAGAACAAGATTGAAATCACTGCCAAAAATGATTTCATCACATCTAAAGGACAAAATTTCCTTAAAGACAGCTTCAAAAAACACAGATCGTCCTTGTTTGTAGCATAGATGTTACAAATTGTTAAAGTCAGCTCACCGACTTCCAGATCAATAATGATACATCTTCCTTCTTTTTCACAGAATTGTTTCAAGATTTTGAAAGAAAAATTGTTATTAAAAAGAATAGCGACACCTGCTTTGTTACTTGCCATGCCGTTAAATAAGGCTGTGTAGCCCCATTCAGCCGCACAAAGCCCAAAGGAATTCTTTGTACAATGAGCCTCTTGCAACATGTAAATTGAAAATTGTTTCTTTTTAAGCCACTGGAATATTTCTCTTTGTTTATCGTTGTTAGCCAAACCTCTCCACCCAGATTTCGACCAGAGTTGTGAACCCTTACACGATTACTAAGAAAAAAAATTATAATAAGCTTACATGTACACATACGACTACAACAATAATTAGGAAATGTATAATGTATATAGATATAAAAAGCAAATACTTGGTTTAGGTCCGGTTTCTGGTCCCGTCAAGGCACTTGAAAAGAATTTCCAGATTCAGCGGTCCCGCACGTAAACACTCTTTGGTCTATATCTTTGGCCGTCTACGTACAATTTGTCATAATTTAGTTTTGCCTCGCGACCGTCTTTCTTCGCTTCTTTCATAACTTTGACCAGTTCTTTCCGGATAACAACAATTTCTTGCGGGAAGTCTTGTGAGATTCCAAAGCCTGTGCCCGCTAATTTATAAAATTTGGAAAGAATACGCTCTTTATCCCTATGAAAGCTGAATTTTACAATAAGTGGGCGCGATTTGTTTTCTTTCCTCTTACCAAGACAGTGTGCCCTCTCAACAGAAATATCATTAGCTTCTTCTTGCATTTTTAATTTTTCATCCAAAAAAGCGAAAACCAAATCTTCTGTGTTAGATTCTTTCTCTTCTTCAGGGATGCTGTAAAAGATGAGGTTATTTCTTCGAGTGTGATTCTCCAGTTTTATAGCACGTTCCTCCTCAAAGGTGACAGTTTCAGTTAGCTCTCGAACTTCTTTAGTAACCTCGGATATGGTTTCCTCCTGAGCATTTGCTCGTTCAATTTGTTCCTTAATTGACTGATGTGCAAACTCTATGCTTTCTTTTAGGGTAACACTATCTTTTTCCATCTGGCGCTGTTTTTCTTTGATTTCTTCAATTTCTTGTATTCAGGCTCAAGCTACATCCAATTTGCGATTGATGTCTGCGAGTGCCTCTGCCATGTTGTTACAAGGATCTTCATCCGTTTGGGAGCCTGTTGTAGTTCTCTTTCGTTTTGTGCGACCGAAATCATCATTCCCCTCATGTTCACTCATTGTGTCTTAACATATGGACGTCTTTTAACACCTTTGTTCACAGAAGATTCCCTAAAACTCGAAGATGTTTCTC
>NC_090874.1:28105232-28110232 GCF_036669935.1 Montipora foliosa
ACATTGTTCTCCTTTTTGGAAATTAGTTATGCCCTCACATTCAAAGAGGTTAATTTGAATAATTCCGGGAACATTTAAACAAGATTTGGAGAAATGTTATAAACCTCTTGTTTTGGGGCTGTAGAAGGACGTTTATGACTATGGATTGATAGAATTGAAAACATAATTTTATGCTGGTGCATGTAATAAGACTGCCTGTGGATAACGAAATTAACCAGAAACAAAGGATATCACTATCAGGAAGAAATACATTTTTGGTGGCATATAAACAGTAGTGTTGCACATGTAAAACAGACATTAATAGAAAAATAATAAAAAACAAACAACTAGTTGCTTTACATACACTTTGAAAAATCATTGCACTTGACAATTAAAAAAAAGAGAATAAGAGCAGAGATGGACGCCTCATGATACTAAGAAGGTATTATTTGAATTGCCTATAGTTTATCTAGATCTTCCTCATAGAAGATTCGGATAGGAGTACCATCTGGTAATGTTTTAGCAAAAATCTTACCATCCATTATCCAAACGCTGAACAGAGTACCTTCTCTTCTTCGTCTGTTGGCTTCATTTACGAGTCCTTGTCTGTACATTGTGAGGTTCTCATTAAGGAAAGTACCTCGTTTTATCTCGCTGGGATATCCTGGGAATAGTTCTTTGATTTTAACATTTTTTAACTTTGCCCGTTCTTTGTACATACTTTCCTTTGTTTTATGACTCACAAATTTCACAATAGGGTTAGGGTTCCTCCTCTTTAATTTTTGTGAAATGTCAATATCTTCAGGTCCAACCGTAATATTGAGCGCTTCTGCTACTTTGATTACCACATCTTCTGTACTAGAGTAAGCATATGCTGGAATTCCTTGGATTTCAATGGAGTTTTTGCTTGTATATTGCTCGAGGTTATCCAAATTATCCCACAGTTGCACTAGCTCTTCTGCTTGTTTGCAAAGTTTTTCTTTATTGCTCATTCAACGAGTCTAGGGTTTTTTTCAGCGCTTTGTTTTCGTTGTTAGTCCTGTTCAATGACTCTTTGAGATCCTTGAGTTCGCTGTTGTTGAAGTTAATACTGACTTTTAACTCCTCGATTTCCTTCCTCAGAGCTTTGCTCTCGCTTAGTATTGATGAAACGGAACAATTTAAAGAGTTATTGATGGCCAATAGCAAATTCTTAATTTCCAGCAGACTTGGCTCCTCCTTGCTGTCAGTCAATTATTGAAAGACTTTGCGTAAAATATGTCCTTCAAGGTTTCCATCTAAGTTGGCTGCCATGTTTGATCTCTTCAAAGGAGAAGTTTCTTCCTTTGTAGATCCTCTATCGCCATGCTTGTTCTTCTTCATGGGCATTTACATTTATAGCTTGCAAATTCCAAAGTTATTTCATTATTAAAAAGTTAGGCGTCATTAGAAGGACACGTCTGACCGCCATGGTATCTCTGCCCAGTCTCCCAAAAAATTTCTGTGAGTTGGCACCTGGCCTCGAAGGGATCAGTAATAATGAGTAGCGCTTGTCATGGAGGCGATCCTAGATTTGACTCTGCATGAGGTGTTGTATTGGAATGAGTTTTAACATTGCTTTACTTCACATAAAAGTGCCATTCATTTAGTGTTTTTAACACTTTGGCCAGCTGCCGGCCACATAGCCACAGTGTTCCTGATACTTTCTGACAAGTTGGTTGTTGGTACTGTTAAATAATTTGCAAGACATTTCAGTAGAGCTGACTGGAGAGCATTTTCATAACAAGGACCTGAAAGAAGTTAGTGCTTTTCCTCATAATTGACTGGCTTTCATTTAGTTGCACTGTACACTTGCAATAACAAAGATTGATTAAAAGTGAAGGTACTAATAACAATAATGAAAATTTGATCCATGTCTCTGCAAGCCTGAGTGCAATGTTCTGAATGCCATCAACACATTGCATTCTTATTACTTGAAAAATATCATCTTCTAAGAATAGACCGGCATTTAAGCCATATTCAAATGATATAACTCCTAATTTTTGTTGTCTTCGCGCCACTCTCCTATTTTTGTCCAATACCTATCCTGTAATACTTTTTTTGGGCAGCCACAGGCACCCCAACAGATACTACAACCTCCCTTCTAATGGCAGTGGATATTCTGTCAATTTTGTGGGACAGATGGTGGGTTTATGCTTATCCCCCAACTGCATTGATACAGCGGGTGCTTCACAAGTTGGTGCACTCAGATCAGTGTTGAATGCTTCTAGTGGTCTTTCTTTAGCATTACCAGCCATGACTTCCAATGCTTCTCAGCTTGCTAGTGGATTTTCCTTGGGAGGTACCCGTTTTGCTTCAGCTGCTGAGACAGCCCCAGACAAGAGTTCTTCACATTCATCCAGCACAGCTTCATTTGTTTGCGTGGAGCTTATCTAGCGTAGGTTGCGATAGCAACAGTTTTCTGTTGCAGTTGCTCAGCGTCTCTGCCAAACAGTTGGAGCATCTACTGCCGGCATTTATGACTGGAAGTGTCGAGTGTACAAGAGTTGGTGTTCTACACAACAGATTAGTCTCCCTTAGATTAGTCTTTGAGCCTCTGTTCAGCAGTTAGCAGATTTCTTCGAATTTTTGTGCTCTTCTCGCAAGCTGTCTTCGTTATTGTGTCGCTTTGGCTTTGTTTCTTCAGGCCCTTCTTGAACATCCGTTTGAGCCTTTGGATGGTTGTGCTATGAAGTTTATTACTTGGAAGACTGTCTTCTTAGGAGCTCTTGCATCAGCAAGCCATGTGAGTTGCCTTGACAGCAGCCTGACCTGCCTGGGTCTCTGAGGTTTGGTTGGCACAAGGCAGATGTTAATACTTTTACACCCTGCCTTTGTTGTCAAGAATTAAAGAGTAGAGTCAAACCCTCCAGTGGTTATTAAATCTCTCCGGGCTTTTATTGCTAGCAAACAGGAGTCTGACTGTAAACTCTGTCCTTAGCAGGCAGTCTTCTAATATTTAAAATCCATGCAGCCTAGGCAGAGCAATTGCTTTTCGTTGTTTTTACCGTAGAAGCTTGGCGAAGGAGATAATAAGCTCCAGCCAGATTCTGTTTCTAGATGGGTGAAGTCAGGGGTCAGACAGGCCTTCGCGTCTCGTCTCAATTCATTTGAGGCTTTGTGGGAATTTCTGACCATGAAGTGATAGCTTTGGCCACATCTTGGGCAGCTTTCCACTCTAGAAGAACGAAACCACCTTTTCCAATTTTTACCTATGTGACATGTCAGGTTTCGATCCATCATCTCGGTCCTCTTTCCTGTGGCCAAAACTGCAGTTGGTCGCTAACTCGGGGCTTTTAGAATTGTGCATATTGTTTTGCCTTCAGGCCTTCCTGGGATTGTATAATTATAGTCTTTAGCCTTCAGTTGTGCCTTCTAGGTGAAGCTTTGTAGTCTTCAGGTGCTTCGCTGGACTTTTTGCTTATGCCAGTGTTTGTCCTTGTTAATTGTAGTGGCCGCTCTTCGGGCCATTGTGGAGCATCAGGTCAAGTCTTATGAGTTTGGCAGCTTGGATCCTTTGTCCTCCCGGGTGCTGACGTCATCAGGTACTCAGGCAGTAGATATCCCACCTCCTCACATGATGCTCTGGTATTCATCTGAGATTTTAGGCTATGTTTACGAGGTTATGAGTAATACTAACCAAAAATCTAAAAGATGTTGCCCACTCACATCCCTACCGACATGTTGCTGCCTCCCGGCATTCTCTCATCCTGAGTGGGGAAGCTTCATTACTACACATCTAAAGTGAGGGAGAAAGGCTAGGTCACTTGGCTATGCCTTGTTTACATCCAGGAATATTTTATTCACCATTTTTCTGGTGCATATTGTTTGCCGACAAATTAGCATTATTCATTTTAGTATTAGTATTATTCCTAAATGCTAATTTTCCTGCCGAAAATAATAACTCCAAATTTAAATGCATTTGGCATATAATTAAGAAGTTGACTTTCATTACAGTCCTCTTTGTTTTTACATGTATTTGCTTGGCCTGCCAGTGTGTGCTCAGTGTGGTTTTAGTAAATAATGAGAGAACATTGTTTTCCCTTGAGTTATGTGACTGAGGCAAAATTTATGACTTGACTTGCTGTCAGGCAACCAAATTTTCCTTAAAATCAGTTTTATTTAGCATTGCATAAAGTCAGTTTGAATTGGACATGTACTTTCTTTTACATTGTTTGACGACTTTCACTCTGACTTGTGTTTTTGTTGCTGTTATTGCAGGAGAGTACAAGAGTAGTCTTAAACTTTGATAATGCTCGATTGAAAGGAAATGCTGGAATTAAACGGAAAGCGTCAAGTGATTGTCCAGGTACATAAATTATCTGATAAGATTACAAACCCTAGGAATTCACGGTAACAATCGTTTCTGGTACCTTGTACTGTGTTCTAAAAATAATGGCACCGAAAAATAGTTCCCATGTACACAGCAATACCGATAAAAATTCACTTGGCACGAATTATGTTCCGCTTTAGATCATTCAAAGGGGCAACGTCTGGATATTAGAAATCTCCTCATGTCATGTCACTATCATTATGGCTTCTGGTGCCAAGAGGAAAAAAATTGAATCCGTAAGAGGTAGTCATTTACACCAGAATAAGGCAGAACAAACAAGAAGAACACCAGAATGAAGCTAATTAGCATGGACCAGAATGGCAAAGGAACGAAACGTTATTTTTCATCATTCTTGACTGTGAATGAATGAGTTTGCAGAATAGAGAGCCTAACAGAAAAAAAAAACAGTTAAAATTTAAGGGGAAGCAACAAATCTTGGAACGAGGCACAATGTGTTCTCACAATTTGCAAAGCGGTCCACTTACTTTTTATTCTGCGGAAAGTAAAGAAAAAGTATTGTTCACATATATATTATTAGTGATCAATCTTTTTTCTGGGCTTCCAACTCTTTCTTCAAACAAGGAAACACGGCATACAGGTTTGATGGTATTATTGCCAACAATTGGGAAAAATCTAGTTCCGTGTAATTTTACGTGGTCTCAGTTCTGTT
>NC_090874.1:28117732-28120232 GCF_036669935.1 Montipora foliosa
AGAATTTAAATTTCTCAAAATAACCAGTATCTACTTGTTACAACTTGGAAAATTTATGTACTCTTTTAGTACTGGTAATCTCCCTCCTAAATTTGACTCTTTTTTTCTCTGTTAATAATAGTATTCATAGTTACAACACAAGACACGCTTCCTTTCTTGGGCTACCTCTTTGCAGGACTAACATAAGACAGTTTTCTATCTCTTTTCAAGGCCCTAAATTTTTCAATACCCTTAGTTATGAAATTAAAAATACCCTAACTCTTTTGTCCTTTAAATACAAGCTGAAAGAGTTTTTAATCAACAGCTATTAATTCCTTCCTTAGTCTTCGTTCCTATTCCTGTGTTACACCTAACTGAACGTCTTGCTCCGCTATATTTGTGTTATTTAATTATTTTGGTAGGAAAGCTAACCTCGTATAAGCCTTCTGGTTTCTTTTAGGTTTCCTCGCCATATTTCTTATCTTAACTTTAATTGTTAAATGTAAATTTATTGTAAAATGGCAAAATGTAATAAATGTAAATGTAAAAAATGTAAATGTATATCTCCATCATGTGTGGGTCGTGGGAAGCAGGAAAGGAGCAATGATAATGCAATTAATTTGTTGTTAGCTGAACTTGATTGTGATTGGTCAATACCCAATTGACCTGCCAGAATTAAATGAACGTGTTCACAGGTTTTTTGACTTGCACGATGAAAGCAAACTCCAAGGGCCATATAAAAAGTATTTAAACGAAAAAATATATTACTTCCACAACAAATAATTATTATTTAGCGACGGATGTACCTGTAAAATTTTTGTCATGACAGAAGTGCTTCAGATGTTACAAAAGGAAAAAAATGATGGAAACAAGCTGGTAGAAATAGTAAAACAACCAATAATTGGTCGGCACAAACTGAAAAAACATCATATTTTGGCATTTTCAGGTTCATTCATTCTATATTGCAGTTTATTTGAGTGTTATTCCGTCTCATTCCAGTGTCATTCCAGCTCATTCCTGTATATGAACTTGCAAACTCTTGTCAACACTGAGAGCGATTAAAGAATAAGCTTTGTCCGATCAAATACAATACGCATTTCGCACTGTAGCTGTAGCAGTACTACCAGGAGCAGTCTCTGTTCCTTCAACAAATCCCCATAAACCACGTTCCATCAACACAAGCTTGATATTATATTTCCACGATTGGTAATTCTTTCCACTCAGGGGCTTGATATTTGTGATTTCCACCATCCTGATCAAACCAACTAAGCACGGTTAACGCGTCTGAAAAAAGACAATGTGAACGCGATGTACCTCTGTTCCTCGAGTTCTTTCTGTACGCTACTCTGAGCGTTTTTTTTTCTGGGCTATATACTGGGCCCATAACGTAATAACAATCCATCTTTAATGTACAAGATACAGAAAAACAGTATTCACAAGAAGCACATGTAACCCCCGGCATTGTCACATGATCCTATTCAACGAATCACATTGCATGATTATTATTTGCCTAACAAGATCCAATCGCTAAAAAGGTCCAATCACTAAATTGGTGTAGTATTTTTCTGAACTTGCTTGCGAGACTGTTTCCTAAAGGGTTGCAAATATTTTGCCGTTTAAAAAGTAGTTCACAAAATGAGCGGCATTTACCAATGAGCGAGTTTGTTGTTGTAAGGAGAAAATCGATATTTATATATTTTGTTCATGCAGTTGTTGATTATATTTCATAATCAAAAAGGAAGTGAACTCTTTGTTTTGTTAAAGAAACAAAAAAGACTTGTTCTCTTTTATTTATAAGGAGAAAGTCAGTTTCAATGGACATCGTATTCATTTTTGTTTTCTTAAAGAAATTTAAAAAACCTGGTGCATTGTTGAGTTATATGAGCACTTGGGGATTTTAAGAATACTCGAGAAGTGTGAGAAGCACTTGCCTTCTCTAGCACTTCTCTTGTGTTCTTAAAATTCCTGCATGATTATATAACTCAACAATGCACCTGGCGCCTTTTTTATTTCTTCATGATAAGAGATACGGCTATATCAGTACTTGATAGCGGAGTCGCCTAAGAGGGCTTGAAATCGCAACCAATACTGTCGCATTTGCACCTTAACATTTTTCTCATTATGACTTAAATATCTGAAGAGCTTGCAAATGTTTGACTAGTTTTCATGTGTGCTCTTTTGAATTAAAAATGTTTGCAGTTGCCACTTTGCCGCTGCTTTTGCTGAAATAAACAAAAGAATGAAAAAATAATGTTGTGTTGTTTCTCACCGTGAATTTCTTTCAATGTGATGATATGGGGCACAATTGTAGCACACTTCAGCTGCGATGTTACATGCACAACGCCATTTCTTTTATCGTTCGCCATTTGCAGTGGTGTTTGTAGAATTGCAGGTTTATAGTTGTTTTGTTAGACCGCTGGCAACAGTACTTTGCAACTAAAATAACTTTTTGTATTTTGTTGCAAGATTAGGACTATACTTTTTTTTTAAGTTTCAAGCCCTACCTAGTCTATTTGTGGCC
>NC_090874.1:28132732-28155232 GCF_036669935.1 Montipora foliosa
CCAAAAAAATTCGTTTAATATCTCTTCCAGGCGTGGCCCGAGTCGACAGTTTGTCCCACCAATATTGAATCAAGGTCAGAGTAATGAAGGAATAGAAAGGTGAAAGACTTTAATTGTTATTATTCTGTGCATAAGTTTGGCAAATTATTCAGTTGCTGTACAAAATGAAGATGTGAAAATGTTAATTTCAACGTGCAAATTTCATGCTTCTGGGAGTAAAGGTCTTAATTAATGCGGGTACCCTTCATAAATCAGTCAATGAGCCCCCTTTTCCGAGGCAGTCATGTTTTGTCACGCAAATGAATAAAAAGACCAAGGGAGGCTTGAGAAGAGGAGAGAAAGAAGGGACTGCACCCTTTTCTGTAACCGACACATTCAGAATGACTAAATATGCTAATCTAATTAGTAAAAGTGATATGACAGATGGTTCCGCCTTTTTTATTGCTAATAAGATCTAAGACGGCGACGTCGACGAAAACGTCACCTCAAAATATCACTTTTCCTTATCATAAGTATTTTGCAGTTATTCTATCTCGTTCACTTCTTACAGTTTGGGCGAAGTATCGTAAAAATAAATTGATACGAGCAGTTACAAAGTCAAAATAGAGAATGAAAGATTCTCTGTTGCATGCTCACATTGTCGTCAAAACCTCAAATTTGGTAATTTCACGTCGTCCTCATGCAGAGTACCGCAAGAATCCGTGCTAAAATCCGTGCACATTTATTTATGCTATTTTAACCAATGACATCATTGTTTTGCGCCGTTGTTGTTGCCACCGCCGTCGTAAAATCTTAAGCTCCGTAATGTAAATGAACACTCAAGGCGGCATGGGAATATTTATGTACATGACAAATTGAATCAACTATTTGGAATGGAAACCACAGAAAAACTACTGTATTTACTTTGAATTTTAATTAGCGACTCCAAGAAGCCCAGTAAAAAGAGCAGTGAAAAAGCTAAGCAGAGAGGCCTCCGATTTTTGCCAGATTTCCAGAATAAATGTTAAATTGAATGTTGCAGTGTTTTGGCAAGTTTCGATGGTGCAATGTTTGTCCACAACTATCAAGGACAGAGTCTTGTTTAGAACAGACTACTCATTGAGCATAAAATCTAAAGTCAGAGAAGACAAAGCTGGTTCTGCAGAAATAATGACTTAGTACTTGTTTGAAGCCATTTCCTTTAACAAATTCCCTTCTCGAAGGCAACTACAGCTGTACCCATAGATAATTGTTCGGCCGAATTTGGTCTTCACAAGTGATGGAGTGAGATAAACAAGCTTACAGGACAAGACATTCAATTGGAATGGCACCACCAGTTTCTGAGCAATACCATGGATACTAAATCCTTCGTATCTTCTGGATATGAAAGTGTAATAAAGTAGAAGTAAAAACAACTTTTTTGTAAATGTTACCGATCACTTTCCACCCTTGTTTCCAAGAGCCCCGCCTTTATTTGTTCCAGATGAAGGCAAGGTCTATAGATCTTTAAGCTCCCTTCAAGTGGCTGAAGCAGTTGGACCCATTTACATTCCAAACAAGATGTTAAAAGATTTTGCTCCAGAGCTTGCGCCCATCATCAAGGGTATTTACTGTGATGGATTCACAATAAACGAAACAAACTATCAAGATGGCGGAACCAAGAATTTAATGAGTAATGAAAACCTTGTGTACACCCATATATGGTTGATCACATGACCCAGAATGTACAGGGCGCCCAAGGGAAAACCTAACAATTTCCTCCCCCACAAATTAATAAGGTGTTCAGGGTACAGACTAAGATAAAATACAAAACGGTATAAATTCAACTAAAATTCAAAATTCAAACTAGTGTCCAAGTTTCTAACAGTTAAGAGTGAGCGTACAGTTCAGCCACAAACATAGTCTTTCAATCACTGAGGTGGTTTGACAACTCTACCAACTCGGGTAGAAACAGGCTCCCTGTCTGGAGTCAAATGTTGACTGTCCAGAGGAATGTATGTCCTTTTCCGGTATCACTTCTAGGAGTGCTGGCTCCTCCAGTGTAGGCCCTACCACTGAGGATTTGCTGAAGTGTATGTCTGCAGGAACCACACAATCTCCAGTCGCTCCGGCAAAGGTTGCTGTGGGAAGCTGTTCTGTGTGATGCTTCCAGGTCTGGTGGTTCACCTTAACTTGGTACAGAACAGGGCTTATTTGCTCAGCAACCATGCCCTGCACCCATTTGGGGCCTCTGCGAAAATTCTGCACCCAAAAGTGCTGCTTAACGTCAAAGAATCTTGGCAGTTAGGAATTTGACTGGCGCAACTTCTTGTTGACAGCCTGCTCAACATCAGGTTTGATCAGATCCAACCGAATTTTCACACTTCGACCCAAGACCATCTGTGAAGGGCTGAGCCCGGTAACGGCATGCGGTTCTGAATGATATGGTAAGAGAAATCCGTCAAGCTTGTGCTGCAATGTTCATAATAGTAGTTTATTAAAAACTCTCTTGCAGATCTAGATCTAGAAGATCACGCCACCTTGTTTAAATATGCTGATGATTCTACAATTATTGTCCCTTTTTGGGGAAACGACCAGTGTCGTACTGACTTGGTGGATCAGTTTCTTAGCTGGTCCAGCTGTAATCGCATGACATGCAATCCAACAAAATGCAAGGAGATTATTTTCCGTAAGAAAGGTTTCAGTCAGGACATCGCGCCAGTTAGTAATATACCGCAGTGCGCAGAGTTATCCATATTAGGTGTTACTTTCCAACAAAATTATAAATACAGTAGTCACGTGCGTGCGAAGGTAATTAAGGCGAACAAGTCATTATTCGTATTAGGATCTTTATGTAAGGAAGGAATGTCCCAGGAGGAAGTAGATCACCTTTTTAACGCAATAGTTTTACCAAATTTTTCTTACGCTCTGTCAGTTTATGGACAGATTCCGACCTTTCTGTAATACAGAATTTTTTAGACCAGTGTATGAAAAGAAAGTATACATCCAAGAATGTAAATATTAGGGATTTGCTAGAGAAGGCGGACAACACACTTTACAAAAAAAGATCGAACGACCACGAATGTCCGTTCTTCCAGTTTTTACCTAAGGAAAAGAAAACGAGGTACAATCTTGGAAATACGTCAGTCTGTCCCTAGGATCCACAGTGACAGATTTAAAAACGTTTTTAGTAACAGAATAATTTTTAAGTATGATATGTAAATGGTTTCTAGAGTTTATATTTTTTTTTTCTTATTAATTGTGACTTAATATATGTATTTTTATCTTAAGAAATAAAGATTATTATTATTATTATTATTATTATTATTATTATTTTTATTATTGGACATCGAGCAGAGCAAACACGCTCTGTACATGTCTCCAGTTTTATCGTCATTTTATGCTTGAATTGATATCTTAATTAGTTAATCTCTGTTTTGCTGCTTTCAAATGGCCTATCCACGTTTTCTGTTCATTTCACTTGCTGGAGTCGTCTGTTCTTTCTGTGAAAAAGATTTTGTCTTGCTGGGCCGCCATGCGTGGCGCTGCAAACAACGAATTCATCGACCGGAACGTCACAATGTTGGAGAGGAACAACTCCCGAATGATCATGATCCTGTAGCAGACACTGCTTCTCGTGTTTGTCTCACAAAGTGCTGTTGTGGTAAACTTTGTAAGGGAAACAGAGGATTAAAGATGCATCAAAGGAGCTGCAGAGTTGTTCTGGGTTCGAATGATCAACTTCGCGCTGACCTCAATGATATCACGCTCACTGATCAAGAATATGGCAATGGAAGTGTTCCTTTAATAACCTCTGGTGCCTCTTCTCTTGAACCTGGAGATTATGGTTTTCCTGATATTAAAACAGGAATAAATCTACCTAAATCTGATGATCAATGGATAACGGCCAACGAGTATTTCAAATCAGTCCTTTTTCTTAATCATCCAATTACGGCTCAAAATCTCAGCTCAAGTATCAAACTTTTAAAGGACACTATTTATGACTATTTCTCTGCCAATTTTGGTCAAGTCGCACAAGCTACTGATGAACGCCTGATAAAAAAGTACAGAGACAAATCTAAACATGATCTGAAGAAATCTCTCAAAGTCTTAAAACACTCTGCTAGCGCAGATATCGCTGAAATAAAATACGTCTCTCGCCTACTGTGTGACAAGCTGCGAAACGACACTTCTCAAGTCAACACTGACCCGATGAATTATGATTATTCCATCTCTAAAAATTTCTGGGGTTATGTCAAAAAGATCTTCAATATAAAAGCCGAAATGCTCCCTTCATTCTCCATGGACGAGTGTTTTGATTACTTTAGAAGAACTCTATCGTCACTAAATCCGACCAGAGTCTTCAACCTTCCAAGCTGGATACCAATGTTATCTGATCCTGTAATTCCTTTTAACCTTGAACCTCCTACATACCAACAGATATCAAATGTGATTAGAAAAATGAAGGCTTCTGGTTCTCCTTGTCCCTTAGATCAATTATCAATCATTTGTTTTAAAAGATGTCCGTTTCTTCGCACCTATCTATCCAAAATTATCCGTACGGCTTGGTCAACTGGATCCGTCCCAAGCGAATGGAAGAAAGCATGCACGATCCTCATCCACAAGAAAGGAAACGTTAATGACCCTGCCAACTTTCGTCCAATTACTCTGCAATCTGTGCCCTTAAAGGTTTTTACCTTGTGCCTTCATAATGCCATTTTCAACTTCCTTGCCGCTAATAATTATATTGAACATGAACTTCAAAAAGGTTTTACCCCTGGTCTCTCAGGAACTTTTGAGCATACTGCTCAAATGGCTGACATCATTAACAAAGCTCGTACCAAGCAGCGTTCTCTTGTCATTACTCTCCTAGACCTCAAAAACGCCTTTGGTGAAGTTCATCACAATTTGATTCAAACTGCTCTTGATTACCACCACATCCCTGATCATGTCAAACTTCTGGTTAAAAGTCTGTACACTGATTTCAAAACCTCTATAATTACCAATGAATTTCGTACTCCGTTTATATCTATTGGTCGTGGAGTACTTCAAGGTGATTGCCTCAGCCCTCTTCTTTTTAACTTGTGTTTTAACACGTTTCTCCAGCACATTAAATCTGAAAAATATCGTCAATTTGGCTTTTCCCTAAGGTTCTTAAATCCGATCCACTGGTTCCAGTTCGCCGACGACGCTGATGTTATAAGTGGTCAGGAATCAGAAAATCAGCACCTAATCAACCGCTTTATAATCTGGTGTCAATGGTCTAAAATGATAATAAGGGTTGACAAATGTTTTACTTTTGGAATACGGAAACTGTGCAGCAAATCTGTCCAATATTTACCTAAACTGTTGATAAATGGAGTTCTTGTCCCGTGTGTGGAAATGGGTGAATCATTTCGTTACTTAGGACGCTACTTTGACTTCAACATGTCTAACAACCAAAACATGTCAGAATTGTCCTCTCTTGTACAAGACTTGATGTGTGACATTGATGAGAAACCACTGCATCCCAAAAACAAACTTCTGCTGTACAGCCGCTATGTCCTATCTAAACTGTCCTGGCATTTTACTGTAGCTGACATATCAAAAACCTGGATAATAGCAAATCTTGATTCTATAGTGAACGGCTATATTCGAAAATGGCTTGAAATCCCAATATCTGGTACACTGAGTAATGTTTTTCTAGAACGCAATAAATTTGGCCTTAATATTTGTCCTTCTTCATTTAAATTCACTCAGTGCAAAACAGTTCGCAATTCCTTAAAAGAGTCACCGAATGATTCCCTAAAAGAACTCTGGAAGTCGTCAAGCAGTCACACCAATATTCAATACGATATGTTCAAATCCACCAAGGAAGTTCTTAAAGACTTCCGTTCGAATCAAGAAGACAAACTGCAACACCACTTAACATCTCAAGGTTTCTTTTTTACAAATGTTATCAAGCACTCATTGTCATCTGTTAACTCTATTTGGTCGTCTGCCCAGTCTCATCTACCCAAGAACATCAACAATTTTACCATTCGGTACATACAATACAATACAGTACATACTTAATTGACCGCTCCTCTTAGGGGCTTTTCAGGGCCAATGAAACACAACGAAACAACAGAACAGAACAACTGTTAAGAATCCCAACTGGCCGGAGGCAAACCAGTTGGCTATTTACAAGTGCAGCTGGGAAGTTGAACCAGGGACTACCAGGATCAAATTCAACGAGTGGTCAGAGTGGGTCTTGAGCCCGGGATCTCCGGATCTCAAGGCAAGCACTCTAACCACTGGGCTACGCTGCCTCCCTTAACTCTGCCTGCCTCAATAACTCCCTTCCTACACGTACGAATATGACAAGATGGGGATTATCACAAAGTCCTGATTGCTCCTTTTGCCTTAACCCTGAGTCACTCCTCCATATTGTCGCTTGTTGTCAACATTACCTTGATCGCTTCACCTGGAGACACGACTCAATTCTCAACTTCATTGCCAACTCACTTCAACCTGTAATTAATGATCGCTCTTCACTCTATGCTGATGTCAATGGCTTTCCGAGTCCTTCAATTATAACTGGTGAAAATTATCGTCCAGATCTTCTTTTCCTAATACAGTCCAAGTGCCTATATATACTAGAACTAACGGTTGGTTTTGAATCTAACCTTAAAAACAATGCAGTATGCAAAAAAGAAAAATACATGAACGTGATCAAAGACATGAGAAGTAACTACAGATGTGTCAAATTTGTAAACCTTTCCATGAGCTCCCTTGGTGTTCTCTCCAACGAATGCTCTACGTTCTTAGAAATGATGAATGACATTGGCATTGAAAAAAATGCAACAACACTATATAATCAAAAAAATGATAAGTCTCGCCATTAGAGCAACATATTTTATATTCTGTCGTAGAAATAAGACTTGGGATATCCCAGACTTAATAAAACTGTAATATATATATATTTTTTTTTATTCATTTGTAAATACAGTATACAAGTATATCACTCAATTTCAAGTAGCCATTTGTTAATTGCCTATACGTAGAGAGATTTACAACTGTATTCGAAGACAAATAAAGTTTCCATTATTAAAACAACTGAATTAACGAGTACGTTTTAAAATCTTAAATTATCTAAAATACAATAATTTACAAGTACAACAATACTTGTGGTTCTATCAAGACCATCTTGACCTTCTTGACCATCTTCTTTCTCCCAGACTTGTGTCTTCACTGCCTTATTGAAGATCTGTACCGTTCTTTCTCCTAGGCCAATTGGTTGCTGGGTGGTAGGGTGCCATTTTCTTTCACAAAGGACTTGAAAACCCCTGACATGAACTGTGGTCCATTGTCAGACACGATTTGATCAGGGAGCCCAAAGCGGGCAAACAGAGAGGGTAGTGTGTTAACTGTCTCGTCAGCAGTAGTATTCTCCATCATGAAAATTTCGCGCCACTTGCTGTGTGCATCGATGACCACCATAAGCATCATCCCCTTATCAGGCCCAGCAAAATCCACATGAAGCCTCTGCCAGGGAAGGGCGGTGGAAACTCCAGACAGAGCAGAGAAGACCCGAAAACTAAACAGTCGCGAAGGCGCTTTTTCCACATTGTCTCCCCAAACTTACATTCAGTGGCCAAGTGCTTCAAGGTGGCTACATAGTGATTAACTGACTCACTGGGATTACTTGCACAGTTATCAAACTTGTACTTGGCTACCAGCGCTGATTTTTCAGGTCTCAGTTGTTCTTGCAGTTGCTCCGCAGTCAGCTCGTACGTGACTGCATCCTCTTTTAGCAACGCCAGAGCCACCAGGTCTTTAGCTAGTTGATAAGTCTCTGCTGGAAGATTTGTCAACAGAACTGCCTTCTTTGTTTTAGCATCCAAAATTCTGTTAGCAAGGAATTAAAAGTCCAGTTGCTTGGTGTTGGACTCCCAATCCGTTCCCACCACATATTTTGTCACTTTGCCAGTGGCCTGATTTCCACTCGTACGTGGCGCTTCGTCTGGCATTTTCTTGTCGTGTAGGCCCAAATCATAACCTACTTCATCCACTGCCTGCGCTTGATAAAAAAATGATCCCAAGAAAAACCTTGTCACCAGTTGTGATGTATTCACAATGAACAAATCAAACAATCAAGATGCAGAACCAAGAATTTAATGAGTAATGAAAACCTCGGGTACACCCATGTATGGTGAATCACATGACTCATCATGTACAGGGAACCCAAGGGAAAACCTAACATTACAACCAATCATTAAAGGAAGGGTACATGTCTTCTCTCCTTAAGTCATGCATTGTTACTCCTAGTCCCAAGGTTTCACTGCCTAGGACTATGGAAAGTGACCTTAGACCAATATCCTTTACTTGTACACTAGCCAAGGTCATGGAGGGTTTGCCTGTAGCAGACTGCTGTCATCGTTGGATGGTAAAATAGACCTGTGCCAATATATCCGAGACCACATATGCCCTCCTGTATTTGTTGTAGGGTATCTACAAAGCTGTTGACAGTGGTGACGGGGCCACCCAGATTTTCTTTGCCCATTTTTCTAAAGGCTTTGACCTTATTGACCACATCATCCTAATGGGAGAGCTTGATAAACTGATTGTTCATCCCACGCTCCTAACCCGGATCTCTGCATTCTTGACCAACCAACAGCAGGCCATCAGAATTGGAGGTATTTTATCTGATTGGAACAAACTGAAAGGGGGAATACCTTAAGGGACTAAATTGGGAGTTATTATTCTCGTTACAGTCATGACAAACAAGTTGTATGACTGGCGTTTAAGGATTAAGTTTTTTGGCGATACGTCATCTCTTGAAATTATTCCTGGGAACTGTATTAGTCTTATGAATACTGTTGTATCTGATCTTCATAATTTTGCAGTAGCTCATAATATGGAGTTTAATCCAATTAAGTGTAAAGAAATGTTTATTAACTTCTTATGTAACTCTAATTCTTTGTGGAAACCAATTAGCCCATTGACTCCTAGGCGTTCCCTATTGAGGAGTAAAATCGTCTGGTGTTAGACAGAGTAAAATACTAAGTCTGGCCGGTTTAGGCCAGTTTGGACGTCAAAGGGTTAATGGGGACAGTGAGTGATTAACCCATTGACTCCCAGGGGTTCCCCATTGACGAGTAAAATCGTCTGGCATTAGACAGAGTAAAATACTAAGTGTGGCCGGTTTGGGCCGGTTTGGATGTTGAATACATTTTAAAGAAGGCTTGTAGGAGATTGTATTCCTTATGGGTATTGTGTAGAGCGGATGTTAACCACAAAAACATTTTAAAGGTATATTTAACCACAGTGAGACCATTCTTGGAATATGCAGTACCAGTGTGGCAGTCTATTCTGTGTTAGCTGTCTCATGTCATCGAGTCAGTTCAGAAAAGTGCACTTAAAATAATTTTCCCAGAGGCTGACCTACACAAGTGCCCTCCAGTTGGCCCAATTAACAACACTGGCTTGTGTTTTAAAAAAAGTGATCATCCTCTGGTTCATTTATTACCAAAACCTGTTGTTAATAGCCGTCATTATGATTTAAGGACAATCCCGCAGCAGTTTTACTTCAACAACAATTTCACTAAATGCAGAACTAGGAGAGCTGAAGAATTTTTTACATTTAAATATTTTAATTAGTTAACTGTTAGTATTATTCGATTAAACTTATTTCATTATCCTTTTTTTTGTAAAGCGATCTTGTTAATTTAGTTCTTTCTGTTACTGCTAGAGAGTTTTAATAAAGTTTTCAACATTTCAACAAGGAATGATTACCACGATCGAATTGATTTCAGTCACCTGGCCTATGGTAGACAAAGCTGTCATAAAATAATGGTCTTCTTGAAACCAGCCGGTAGCACCGCCATAACATACTTGCCTGATAGGAAAGCTTCAACAACAAATCTACTGCAAAAGCCACATTGTGCTTGTAATCGAAGCACTTTCTGACAAGAACTACCAGTAGTTAAGTTGTAAAAAACAAAAAAAAATTAACAGCTGTACATTGTTAACAGATCAATCTAAATTTCCCATTGCTGGTGCAACGGTTACAGAAAAGGGTGCAGTCCCTTATTTCTCTCCTCTTCCCAAGCTTCTCTCAGTCTTTTTTTTTTTCGTTTGCATGATAAAACACGACTGCCTCAGACAAGTGGGCTGCTCAGCTGATTTATGAAGGGACTGCTTGCAGTCTAACAGGATTTCAGCAAAGGCATCAGCAGAGTTTGTATTTGTTCACTGAATGTAGACCAATTCTGGATTCTTTTTGTTGAGTGTGGTTAAAAAATAGGGGCATGGCTTTGTTGGGGGTCCTCACAAAGAATGTATGTGCAAAAACTGTTAACATTAATTTTTGTCTCTACTTGTCCTTCACTTGCCCCTACTCCTACAATGTCTACTCAAATTCTGAGTCTGGGCTGCCTGTAGCCCAGGGTCTTTTGTACAGGCTCTCTTAAGGAGGCTTGAAAGGGTTTTCAGCTGAGAGCGCACACATAAGCCACATTTGCAATTTTAAAGCTGCTCGTGTCAGCTCATGATTTAAAATGAAATAAACAAATACTGCTGATTTCGCTCACTCTTCTTCTAATTCTTATAAGTGGAATATAAACATACATCTCCTATTCACAAAAACTACGAAAACTAACACAAATGGTTTAATGGTCACTTAAATCCGTTTGTGTTGGCCTGTAGCTCCACTTGCATGTGGACTCCAAGGAGCGAGTGACGCATGCATAAATGCTGGTTTCATAACCCCCTCGTTGTTCCTGATTTTGCAATTTCACGTGTGTTGATATCTCTGCTTCAGGACTGTAAATTTGTTTTTGCATGTTTATGTTAGTTTGTTGGTGGAAAAAACTTAGAGCTTTTTTGAAAAACTGGCCAAACATTTTGCGCAATTTTAAATATTTTAGAGATTATTTCTAACATTATCTGGAAACGCTGTATGGGAAGATTTCACCTTCCCGTTTTTTTTTTCCAAAAAAGACAACATATGTTGCTTTTAGGGCTCAGAGCAATACCTTTATATTGTTGCCATCGTAACTGTTTTGAAGGAACATATGATGCAAGAAATATATGATGGGTGCTTAATATCCTGGCCAAATTTCGTCTTGATATGATTACCCTAACTTTTTCTAAGAACAGAATATGTTTATTTGTGTGAAAAAAGGAGAAACTATTTCAAGCCTCCTTAAACAGATGTCGTCCCTATCGCATTTTGTTTCAGGAAATGGTGTAATAGACCAGCAGGAATTAGATTGGAATATTACTTTCATTTCCATTTCTTTTTCAGTGGATTAAAACATGATAGAGTTACAAATAATCTAGATTTGGATGAGAGGTTGAAAAACATTGACCAAAAAATGGTTGAACTAATTACAAATGAGGTGAGTGAAGCCAAGATCATAAGTTTCACCCTTATTTCTTTACTGATTGATATACTTGTCATACCTGTCATTTACTACTTGCAAATGAGGAAAATTAGGAAACTGAGGAAAATTTCCAGTAAACAGTCCTTAGTTGTTAAATTTTAGTAGCATTTCCTAAACTCTGATTCATAATCAGAACAATAATATTAAATTATCAAAGTGCCTGTGAAACATAACTGGTTTGGTTAATCTCAGTAAAAGTGATGTAATTTGTAGCTTCTGGAGTTTTATGGTACATTTGAACTGTGCTGCTTTGGTCTGCACTAATGCGCAGGGTTTGTTTTTCAGATTCTGGATCATGGTCCACCACTATCATGGGATGACATTGCAGGACTTGAATTTGCTAAGAGTGTCATCAAAGAAATTGTTGTGTGGCCCATGCTTAGACCGTAAGCATTAAGTGATAAAGTACAACAAGTGACCTTACCTCTAAAAAGAAGAAATCATTACTATTCTTTTTAATCAAGTGAAGCTATGATCTTCGCAGTTATGAGCGCAATTTTTGCAATTGCGTCGAGAAGCCTGAAAAATTCAGGACTTCAACGGGGTTTGAACCCGTGACCTCGCGATTCCGGTGCGACGCTCTAACCAACTGAGCTATGAAGCCACTGACGTTGGGAGCTGGTCATTTGTGGGTTCTAATGGTCCCGTGAGGAATGAAACAATGATGAAATGGTATATGAAATGAATCATATATGAACTGCGGATATGAAATCAAGTGAAGCTATGATCTTCGCAGTTATAACTGCGAAGATCATAGCTTCACTTGATTTCATCATTGTTTCATTCCTCACGGGACCATTAGAACCCACAAATGACCAGCTCCCAACGTCAGTGGCTTCATAGCTCAGTTGGTTAGAGCGTCGCACCGGAATCGCGAGGTCACGGGTTCAAACCCCGTTGAAGTCCTGAATTTTTCAGGCTTCTCGACGCAATTGCAAAAATTGCGCTCATAACTGCGAAGATCATAGCTTCACTTGATTTCATATCCGCAGTTCATATATGATTCATTTCATATACCATTTCATCATTATTCTTTTTAAGATTGACAATAATTGTATCAGTTTCATTGAATGAATTACCAGTAAAAGATATTTTATTACCTGTGAATTTGTAGAAAACTCTTCTTTATAATTGTTTTTGTTCGTGCTACTTATGCAATATAATAGGCTTATAATTAACAATTAGACCCATAGCCCGCGTAGCCCTTGAGGGCGAGGGGTCTGGTCGGACAAAAAAGGCAATACCGGTAATAAAGTTAGCAAATGCAAGTTGAGGAAATATTTATTTGGGAATAAAACGAAAGAAAGCGCCATGCTTTTCGCTACTCGAGGACTATTACTTATAGTCATCTAGTAGCGTAGCCAATTAAAATGCAGGATTTGCATTAGTCCACTATTTGGGTGATACTAATTACTGTCATCCGTACACAACAAATGCAATATTATTACCCTTTCACTGGTTGCAGTCAGGGTTTTTTTTTTCACTCATCCAGTTTTGTTCCTCATACAAATTTGATCGGAAAACAGACAGAATGCCAGTTCATATCCTTTACACATATCTACTGTTTATATTTAGGGATATTTTTAAAGGTCTGCGGGGCCCTCCTAAAGGCGTTCTCTTATTTGGACCTCCAGGAACTGGAAAAACTTTGATTGGTATGCTTATACATGTATCCTGTATTTTGTGTACACAATAACAGAGTGAACATACTGGGACAGTGTTCCCTGTCTGGTATTTTTTATGTTTGTTGTCAGCCTTATACAACTTAAAGGACTTAATTTCTATCAGTGAAGTACATGTAGAATGCATGTTGTTACTGTTTCAGTTTCTCCCATAGCATTCCATATTCTTTGGTGACAAAGTTGGGTCTGACATTAGTCGACACATTTCTTTCCTCATTTTGTTTCTTTTCCATCTGTGTTGTCATCCTATATATATGTTTTCCAAACTTCCCTTTTCCTTGGTTTGGACTTGTATATAACATAGCATTGTTATTAGGGACATTGTCCCACATAACTGCAGCAAATTTGTCCACAGCAATGTACTGCAGTCCCTGATAACTCCAAGGGAAGCCTGCACAAGCTTGTGTAGGGCTGTCACTGTAGTTAAAGAGCTACAGTACAGGGCTCGACTTTAGAAAAAAAACCATGGGGCCAGTTGGCCCCTAACTTTTTAGATTTGGTCACCAAAAGATTTTCCTTGAAAATTTCCACAGTAAGAACATTATTTCATTAAGAAAGATGATACAAACTACACCATGTTTATTTGGGGAAATACCTTTTTATATTCAGGCCTCAATACTTTGCTGAGATCAAGTCTCTGTGCTTTGTTGTGGGTTAATACAATCAATTGCATATTGAATTAGAAAATTAAACGAGCCTTACCTGTAAGGTGAAGTTTGATTGTGATTCTGCCAAATCCCTGGTGACTCGGTGAGGGTTAACATGAGATGCACTCGTGCCGGCGTGGATAATCAGACTTTCAAAGGTTGTGGACACGGTTATCAAGATACAAATGAATACAGAGAAAAATGGAAGAACAAGGGGCGGGAAGTAGAAAAAGTGTGAGGGAGGGGATGTTAACCCTCACCGAGTCACCAGGGATTTGGCAGAATCACAATCAAACTTCACCTTACAGGTAAGGCTCGTTTAATTTTCTAATTCTACCAAATCCCGGTGACGTCACTTCCGGTTAACATGAGATTTTACAGCAATAAACGTGGACACAACTATTCCAATCCACAAAGCCAACTTATCAACCTGGCACAGCTCCAGCAATAACGGGTTGGTTATAGAACTCCTGAAAAGCAGATTCTCTAGATCATTCGATGTGTTTCAGGATTTCATCAGTTGGAATCACCTGCTAGATCTCGATATAGCTGCTCATTTGGCGCTGTGAGCATTAAACCTTGCTGTATCTACTACACTTGCTTCCATAACAGCTTTAATTCATCGCCCATTTGCATTCGTACCAATGTGCCGATAAGGTATGACATATGAAAGGCTCAGAGGGTAAGCATCCCCATGAGAAAATGTAATTGTTAGTGAATTGTGACCAATTCACAGGGAAAGCATCCACCTATGATGCTTTCATGTCTTGCTTCCAGGAAGCATAGGCACTAGTTTGATGGTTGATTCTACTTGCAAACAGGTCAATCTGGGGAACAACAAAATCCCATATATATATATGGGAAACTATAACTTTCTTTCCCTCAAATGTTGAAAACGTTAGGACTCGAAGGGAAACTATAAGTAGATTCCAAAATTTTGGTATGTGAAACAACTGAACTAACCACATAAGAAAGAGAAAAGGCAAAGGCACCCTATGACTTGCTAAAACTAAATATTGCTTTCAATTGTTAAAACATAAAGCTAGCTCGTGCAAGAATGCACATTTTTAGCAAAGTATCCTGATTTTATGTTTCAACCATCTTTGATTTCAAAACTATTTCATGAGGCACATTAGCTTCGTTATCAGTTACAATGTTGTCATTAGTGTTGTTAAGGGTCCTTGAAGAAAGGTCTTCTTGGCCTCTGTCCAGTCGAAAACCACAGTTCAACTTCTTGTGACGGCACAAACTCAGCGACGGGAGGATCCTCTGAAGATATGCGAATTAAGTCTCCTGTGGTTTCTGTTTCCAAGCAGGAACGCTTTTCACTTTTGATCCGGTTTTGTGTGGCAAATGCCCTCTAACACTGTGCACTTGAGATTGGCAGCACAAGAAGAAGCTCTACCAGATGCAATACGTTCTCATAGTCGGACTTGTATGGTTGTTTTGTGAACATCGTTGCCCACAACCTGCTGTAGGCCATATCTTGAAACTGTCTTTTAACCATCACCTTAAGTGATACCCATTCTCTTGGCACAGCTTCAACCCTGCATCCCCCACTCTCTAGCACAGGCTTAAACCATGCTAAGCGTGCCACTTCATCTGACCCCAAATCGAGCAAGCTGTCAATATCATGGGACCATGTGTCTACATTGAAAACAAGCATATCACAAACAATGGTGTTTGCTGTGGACTTCTCTTTGTTGAGTTTCTCTGATGAGGCCTCAAGCAAGTTGCTAAATCGCTCCTGAAGTCCTTGTTAGCACAATTCCACTGGTAGGTCCATCTCGGATTGCAAATCACTGGACTCCTTGCCACGTTTTTGCTCATTATATCTCACAACAGTGACTTCCTGAAAAAGAGCTTTGTCATCACTTTTTTCCACCACTCAAGCCTACTGCCAGGGGCAGCACGTTTAGGCAATATAGATACCTTAGCATATGTTTTCCTTAGTAAAGAAACTGTAGAAGGCAAAATGAGATCATTCTGCTGAAACTTTAAGCTAACTGTTTCCAGAGTGGAAAACAAATCAGCCAGGAAATGACAGAAGGCTAGAAAGTGGATATCCTTCATGGCGACTGCTATGTACTTTGCCCTCCCTTTGATGTCAGCTTTTTGGGATGTGGATGCCAGGTGTTCCATGTGTTGGAGTACAGCAGCATACTGGCCAGGATCATCATGAGGATCTCCCTTTGGTGGATTGATGAGGGACTTTAATGGACGACTGACATGGGGCAACCATCAGGTACCTTTAACTTGACCAGGCTTTAACACACCAATGCCCATAGTGTCAGCAACAGCTTTAAGCTCCCTTGTGCTCTTGGGGCTATAGTGGTATGTTTTCCATATAAGGTGAAGAACTTCGTATATCTTTTCAACAGAGGCACAGGATCTTTGAAGCTCTAACAAGGCCAGTTCCAAACGATGTGGCATGTCAATCAGCCAGGGCGTATCTTCTTTCAATTTAGCAGCTACACCAGCGTTCTTGCCCAGGTTTACGGACGCTCCATCTGCACCAAAGCCAATCAACTTGGTTTTCCAATTCCTGATGTCCAGTGCATTGAAGGCATTGAAGGCGTTGTTTATTGTTGATACAGAAAAAAAGCAATTGTTATTCTAACACTGAGCTCCAGCATGTGCATGCTCGACTGCTATGTGGCCCACAAGACGATTCACTGGCTGATCATTCTCCACAAATCTGCAATGGATTGTCTCATTTTCGACCCCTCCTGCATCTTCACCACCGTCAATCATAATGGACATGTACTTGACGTGCTCGTTGAATTGACTGTCACAGCTAACTTGTTTTGGTACAACTTACCAACTTGTTGAGACCATTTCTGCACACTTCTTATCAGTCAAATACGTTTCCCCAATTTGGAGGTCATTCTTTCTTTGAAGATCTAGAAGTTTGGGGGACTTTGTAAAAGGAAGTTCTTCCTTTACTATAAAATAAGCTGTATTTATTTTCATGGCAACATTTTTTTCTTGTTCCTCGTCACACCTGTTCCTCATTTTCACAAAGCTTTTGTCGTCCTCTGCCTTCTGTTTTGCCAAATAGGAATCACGAGCTCTCATGTGTTGGAAGCTTTCACTGTGCTTTTTTAAAGTTTCTCGTTTAAACGTTTTGCAACCTTTCACAAACTCTGATTTTCCTGGTGTGGTTAAAGATGATTACACTTTCCTCTTCATCATAGATAATCCAGGGAAAGTCATATTTCCAGTGAGGAAGAAACTTTCGGTTCGTCTTCTTAGTTGAAGTTGGTGGTTCACTTTCATTCTTTCTCTTCGATCCTGAGCTATCATCTTTTGCGGTTTTGTTGGCCAAGCTAGATGTGTCTTCATTGGCAGATTTAAAAAAAGAAATGTCCCTTTTGCAAGGCTTTTTCTTAGCGGGCTGAAGGTTTTCATATTTGAGATTCTTTGCAGGCACATTTTGTTAAAGCCAAAACAGGTACAAAATGGTTCGGCTGGAACACAGCATTGAGGCGAGGGTCCAGGTTGCCATCTCTAGACCACATTATCTGTATTTGCACTAAAGCGGGTTCTTCTGCCATTTGTGGGAGGATTTTTCTGTTCACATTGGTCTTAACCCAGGGTGAGCTTCTGGATAGATAGAAAACACGGGAGGTCTTAAAACTGTGGCAGTTATCTAATATGCATGTGTTGCGTGCTTCCGCTCGAACAGCTTCCACCCGATTTTTGGAGTTTGTCATTTCTTTCTCACCCGCTTCTGTCAGGATTGTCGAGAATACAGTGGCCTCTGAATATGGTATGCTGTTTTCAACTTCCAGGAACCTGTCTTTTAAGATTTGCACGTAGCAATCTGGGAAAAAGAATACTTCTCCTGCAACAAGTTGTCGTATGGTTGGTTTCCTACCAACCATATTGAGGCTGCATTAAACATGCAATTGCCATCCCTGTTGTTCCTAACGCAACGTATCCTGTAAATGTGTCCCTTGGAATGAGTGCAGTTCCAACTTCATCCTGTTCTACTCCAGACAAATGGTGATTTCCACCCTGGCCAAAACAAGAAGACAACTTTACTTGATATTGCAAAACAACCTCTTTCGCACGCTCAATTTTATCCTCCACAATAAAACACCTCAGTGTTTCTAACCTGTCTGCGATCTCCATTACTGCAAACGTAGAAAGGATTACCAAAAATATATATCACCGGCCCGACGTTTGTTTACACAAACTGTCAACTGTGCCTTCCCTTATCGCTTCTCCTATCGTTCTTATCTCCCAGTCCATCATTTTGCCTAGATTTCTTGAGCATGAAGGAAAAGGAAAGATGAAAAACTATACGTAAATAGAAAACCCTTAGTGTTGCGTGCTTTGTTTCACTATTTTTCATTGACCAGGTATATGAAAAAAATATTTATTGCAGGAAGAAAATGTCATAGTTTTAATACGCCGGTTTCCGTGTTCATTGAGGTGTGGCGACTGCATGCCGCAATTCCATGTGCGTGTGTGTGAAGCTATAATTTCAATTTGCAACCGGTGAGAATTGGAAGAGTTCAAAACGACATGCAAGCTTTTATTCAATCGTTTTTTGAAGCCTTTAGGCTCTTCCTTGTATTTTCTGCACAAACCAAATAAAACATTACATTTGAACATAAGTCGTAGCAAACAAAAAAAAAAACATTTCAATGCTGAAATGCGCCGTTCCTTTTCACTTCCTTATTCAAAGTGGTTTGACCATCTTTCTTTTTTGCCGTTTAAGCAAGTTGTTTTTGTTTATTTCAAATTCAAGTCTTTGAAGCAATTCAAAACATCTTGACGAGTCGCACCGGGTAGAAAATTCCAAAGCGTGTCTAAACACAGTAATTGAATTCAATCGCAAGCGGGAATAAATACAGTCAAATGTTGCAAGTCAAAAGTGGGCTACCGTAAACACCTGCGTACTATAAGCTGCACCCCGAGTTTAGCAACTTAGATTTTGGAGAAAAAAATTCGAAAGAAATTAAAATAAATCGAAAGTGGAGTCTTGACAAAGATGTGTTACACCTGACAAACGTTTCGGTTCGTTTTTAGCTTAGTAACCAGGCATTTGATCAGGAGATAGAGTACTGGAAATGAGTAGATTTTTAGTACGTACTAGTACAAGAGACATCAACGTTTTCTCAATACAAAAGGACATTTATTTTCACACACAAGCTCTTCGTATTTTATTACAATAGAAAAATGTATTCTTTAAATGTGTTTAAATGGTAAACATAAAGTTTACTGAACGGTGAAGAAACGGTCGGCCATTTACCGCGCGAATACTCGAGAATAGCATGGTATTTTCTCGCTCGTGGTGGATCAATTTCTGTCGAAGTGAGCGGCAATCGTCGACATTGTAAACAACTTTGTGGTGGAATGGAGATTCCCTGCTGAGTGAAGTTCACTTGCTCAAGAAAGGCAATGTTAAACCGGTTAAAAGATCTTTTAACAAAGAAGGTTTAATCATTGTGTAAGCTCAAACAAAAATGGCTCTTTTAGGAGCCACCAAACTCGCATAAGCAATGATCAATGCATAATGTGGTATAGTTTTATGAAGTTCTTATTAATTTGCTGCACAGGTCTATACAGACTTAAGAATTTTCGCTAAACTTGTTAATTTATGCAAATTTACAGCATGGTGTCTAGATGTTCTCATAGATAGGCCGCATCCCCGATTTGATCTGACAATTTTGAGCAAAAAGGTGCGGCTTATACGCCGGTGTTTACGGTATCTTTGTTAAAGCTTGAGATACGACATTGCATGATTGGAAAGTTAAATTTACATCAAATGACCAAAATACTAACTGCTTTTTGGAAAACCTAAAAATAGTTTAACTGGAGAGAATGTGAAATTTCAGCGAGACAAGGAGAAATCCGATATCTACAACAAAAAAACAAAATGCTAATGCCCGTGTCTAAGATTTGCGTTTCGGCCGTTTGCGATCTACCATCAACGTATTTTATTTCTTTCGCTTGCTCTGTAGGAACTACGAAATATTGCCAATGAAAAAGAAAACTATAATTTTATTCATGAGAAAGCTGCGACAAATATACAGTCCCTACATGCAGACGCTACATGCATTCAGTTTCTTTTCGATAATGCGAGCTTTCGTAAATTAAATGATCATAAATTACAGGCAACTCCTTATTCTTTTCCCACAACATACTGATGTTAAAATTGTAAAGCTAAGTGAAAACGAATGTTATTTCTCAAATAAATGGTAAAGAATTTTTGTTTTTGCAAAAATCTCATTTTAGGAAGAAATGTCACTTCCGGAATACTTTCAACCAAACATGATTTCACAATAATAATTATAGTCAACGCGGTTTAAACGGTTTTGTACATGAAACTGATAAGAAATTACATTGTCTGTGCATTCCTCATTGTTTACAATTAACATTCATTCATTTCGTCATGGATCTTAAGAAATGAAAAAATAAATAAAATAATAAGTTGAAATCGTGGTGGCCAGACTGGTGACCACACGTCAAAAGTTAGTCGCCAGCGGACCAAATCCAGTCGCATTGGCGACCCCACAGGTCGCAACGTCGAGCCCTGCAGTACTTTTTACTTAAACTGAAACAGTAATATCCTAAGTGCAGTTTTATTGTCTTAATCATTTTTTGGGTTTAATAAATAAATCACCTTTCTTCCTGTAATTGTGACCATCTTTGAGTCTGAAGGCCCCATGTTAAGTCTTCATTTTGGAACTCATCGAAATAAATTGATAAATTCCTTCACTACTGTCAATATGATAATGAAAAATGGTCAGGTGAATTTTACACAATGCAAAACAAAGAAACTTAAGAAAACAATCTGTGAATTCCGAAGCTGGTCCAGCCAATGACTATTTAATTCGTGCTTTTAAGCATTATTCAATAATCTTTTCCACACACTCATTTGCACCAAGAAAATAGCAACAAAGATATTTATGATAAAGAATTTCCTACAAGTACATGCGTGGGGATGTACACAGGACTGTTATAGACAAAAATGGTTTAGTAACTATTAGGTTTTTTTACACTCTCAGGTAAATGCATTGCTAGTCAGTCCAAAGCTACATTCTTTAGCATCAGTGCATCTTCTCTTACATCCAAATGGGTAAGTTGTGTTGGAAACCTCAGCATGTATTTTAGTTGATTATCTACATGTAATGTAGTGACTCTTTCCTGGACCCTTGTTAAGTATGCAGAAACTGGTCATTTAGTGCGGTTCTCTTGACCTTTGGAAAATTACATGCAAGCAAAGAAGAGAACGAGTTCTCACATCTTATGATAACCAATGGTACTGAAAATGGTCAAGCTAAATAGAAGATAATGTTGCCTAGTGTAGCTGTTGTTGTCTTCGTGTGAAATTATTTCACACTGGCATACGTAATGGAGTGAAATTTGCCTTACTTGTATGAGTTTTTTGGAAGGAGAATGAAATTCAAACACAGGTATGAACGATACTTGTTCAAAATTTCGGTTCTTTTAAATCCTTTGCATTTTTTATTGTGAAAAAAATGTTTGAAGCTCAAGAATGTTTTTGCTGTAAGTAATAATTCAATATACAGGAGTCGCGTTGTGGATCTTATTGGGGTCTTAATAAAATCCAATTTGAAACTTTTATACTGGTCGAAAATAATTTCATATGAGTAAATTTCATGGCAGTTAAATACTGCAGCAGCAATTTTGCCTTGCGTCCTCCAGAATGAACAAATGCGAGAAAGTAATGCGATATTGAATAAGAAAGTGTGACTTTAAGGGAAAAAATGTGTCTATTGTTGGATTTTAGGTTGGTGAAGGTGAAAAGATGGTTCGTGCATTGTTTGCTGTTGCCAGGTGCCATCTTCCCGCTGTCATTTTCATTGATGAAATTGATTCTCTTTTGTCGCAAAGAACGGATGGCGAGAATGATGCATCAAGAAGAATCAAAACTGAATTTCTTGTGCAACTGGTATGGGTTCCCTAAAGTAAAAAGAAATCAGATGAAACAAGTTAATTGTGTGTTACTGTCAGCCATGCATTTTTTACAGTACCCACTGTTTTGAAAAACATTTCTTTCTGAAGAGATATTGATTCTTAAGCCTCACACCATGAGCTCTTTAAATTTTTCTTTGCTTTGACCCTTATACTTGTATGCTAAATCCAAACACTACAGTGACTTTCATTGAAATTTTTTGGGACGCCTGGCTGGAATCAGTCTGCACAACTGAGCGCTGGTAGGCTCATTGCCACCACGCACTTGGTTCAGTTTGTTGCGGATGGGACTACTGTATGGGAGGTTGCAAGTTTGAAGCCCGGCTGGACCAACTCTTTGAAACTTAAATGACCGGCTGTGGACCAAGCGCCACCCTTATAATTTTATCTGAAAAAGCCTAAACCAACAAGTCTACTGGGATAAGGACTGTAAACCTGCATGCTCTTCAGTGTTTTGTGGGACGTTAAAGAATCCAGACACTTCAGAGACTTAATCAGTGAAAGACATGATGTTCCAAGGTGTAGACAGGCCAACCACGACCCGTATTGGTCAAGATAGGAAATTCAAAGACCTCAGAGCTTTGTTCTGACGAGTAAATCTTTCAAGGGGAGGGTTTTTAAATATCTTTTTTAGTAAGGGCTGGTTTTGTATAAGATGCCATTTGCTGTTGTTTGTGTTGTCTTTAAAGAAATTCATGGGAACTATGTACCAATGGAAAGCTAATAAAATGTAGTATTTGAAAATGCCTTTATCTTTCACTTTTTTGTTTTCAGAAAGCAAAAGCAAGGTGTCAAATGCGAAACTGACCTTGTCTGCTCCTCTGAATTAATAACCCTTGCGTTGTTTGGATA
>NC_090874.1:28165232-28167732 GCF_036669935.1 Montipora foliosa
TGAAGCTCGGTGTGCGCCAGTTTGAGGGTATCTTCAAGCTTCTTGCGTAGCTCAAACACATACTGATAGCTGTTCTTTACTTCAGGCTCCTCCAGCTCTTTCGTCCAAAGCTCTTTGAGAATAAACATCGGTCCTCTGACAGCTCTTCCATACAGCAACTCAAACGGCGAAAAACCAGTAGACTCCTGGGGAACTTCACGATATGCAAACAGCAACGGGTTAATATAGCGATGCCACTGTCTTGGCTGTTCGCTGCACAATCTCTTTAACATGCTCTTCATTGTTCCATTAAACTTTTCCGTCAGGCCGTTACACATAGGATGATAAGGGGTCGTGGTGAGCTGTTTAATGCTCAAAAGCCGCGTCACTTCCTTCATACACTCAGAGACGAACTGCGTACCAAGGTCGCTCAAGATCTCTTCAGGCACTCCCAAACGACTAAAGATATCCACCAACGCTTCCGCCACAGTCTCAGTATCAATGTTCTTCAGCGGAACGGCTTCAGGATAACGAGTTGCAAAGTCGACCAATGTCAATATATATCTATGGCCATCCTCACTCGGGGGAACAATAGGTCCAACCAGGTCGATTGCTACTCTCTTAAACGGCTTGTCAATTAATGGCATCTTCTCTAGGGGAACCTTCGGTACGGAACCCTTGTTAACTGTCTTCTGACATACATCGCAGGACTTGCAATAACGAGTCACGTCCCCTTGAATGCCTGGCCAATAGAACGCGCTTTGAATCTTATCAGTCGTTTTCTTTATTCCCATGTGACCTCCCATGATCGATCCGTGCGCTAGTTCCATTATTCGACTTCTCAGCTGCACAGGAACCATAACCTGCTTCAGGGGTTTATCTCCGTTCACATAAGGGTGCTTGTAGACGCGGTACAGAACTCCACCTTTCACTTCAAATGAAATCTCAGCCTGGCCTCTCACAACTACGTCGTCTTTCTCCCAAAATTTCTGTAGGCTCTCGTCATCACGCTGCATTTGCTTGAGCTTTTCTCTATCAATTACAGGACTTTCTTTGGTATCCAGTACCTTCAACGGAATATGTTCTCCAGCTTTCTTAGCTTGACTTCTCGTGGTTACAGCACAAGCTTCTTGTACAGGAACTTGCCAGCTTGGGTCTGGGTCGTCAGCGGCTCTTGCGCCTGGTACATTACCAATAATTAAATCATAAACAGCATCGGGAAGACATTGCGCTTCCACCTGGCCCTTGAGATAAGGTGTATCAACATCAATCTTTGCGATGGGAACTTTCCTTGCCGTATTGTCAATGAGCAGCATAACATTAAATTCACCAGTAAACTGTTCCTCGGACACAAGGTCCTTCTTTACTACAATTCCACTACAACCAGTATCTCTCAGGACATCAACAGGCTTCTCTCCGACTCTACCTTTCACAACAGGCATTTTACTTCTCACTCCAGTCAACGGTTCAACACAAGCACTACTCAACAATGGAATCTTCTTACCACAGGCTAACAGCAAATTATCATCTTTAATACAGGCCTTAACTTCTTCATCAGTAGGTTTATCCTCAGGTGGTTGAACTAAACAACTGGCACTCACTTGACCACGCTGCACAGGGTTACCATCCTTACTTTGTCCTCCTGATCTGCGTCCACCTGATCGACAGTTTCTAGCTTCATGTCCCTGCTTACCACATAGGAAACACTTTCTTGTTAGGGTTGGGCAGTTGACGGCTTTATGACCTCGGGTGTTGCACTTAAAGCAATGCAGAGCTGGTGGATTAATCTGCATGTTCTTCGCCTCTTCCCTCTCAGGCTGTACTGTTGGCTTTCTGCTCGCTGAGCTGAACAAATGTTTACCATGAGCCTCCAAGTACTGGTCAGCGATCTTCGCAATCTTTGCTAGAGTCTCAGGTGCCCTTTCTCGCAGGTGAATTGCCAAATCCTTAGGGCAAGAGTCAATAAATTGTTCTTTCACGATCAAGTCCTTAAGACCATCAAAAGAAAGCGCAGTATCCGAAAGCTCTAGCCAACGTAACAGGTATCTGTCCAGTCGCACAATAAACTGCTCCGGACTTTCGTCAACTTCTGGTTTGGATGCTCTAAATTTTCGACGATAGCCGTCTTCGGTAAGGTCATATCTCTTCATTAACGCAATCTTTACCCTGTCATAATCCTTAGCTGCGTCCTCCGATAGACGTGAATACACTTCTTGTGCCCGTCCAGACAACAGAGCACTGAGCTTCGATGCCCATCCATCTTTTTTCCACTGAGCTGTCTCGGCAAATCTCTCGAACCTCTGCAAATAAGCGTCCAAATCGTCTTTACCATCAACAAACGAGGGGAGTTTAGGTGCCTTAGCCCGATCCTCTCTCACTTCAGGACGTCCGTCAGCATTCTCCACAGCCAAACGTGCAATCTCCAGCTCATGTTCTCTTTTTGCCGCTTCAATAGCCTCTTTCTGTTTCAACAGCTCGGCTTCCATCTCCAATTTTCTTAGTTCGCGTTCTTGTCGCCTGG
>NC_090874.1:28207732-28212732 GCF_036669935.1 Montipora foliosa
GCAGTGGTGAGAGCACTCGCCTCCCACCAATGTGGCCCGGGTTCGATTCCCAGAATCGGCGACTCGGCGTCATGTGTGGGTTGAGTTTGTTGGTTTTCTACTCTGCACCGAGAGGTTTTCCCCGGGTACTCCGGTTTCCCCTCTCCTCAAAAACCAACGCTTGACTTGATTTGTGTTAATTGTTAATTTCAATTTACAGTGTCCCAATTAGTGCATTAGCGCTAGAACGACTAGACAGTTAAATAAAGTTCCTTTCCTTTAAGGTATGAATGATCACTCATCATGGATTTGCAAGTTATGATCAGATTCTCCTCCTCTTGCTCATGATTTGGCTGTTCATTGTGAAAAGTACCCCTATATATTTCATATATTTGAAATTGAAATACTGTGGCTAAACTTACAATTTTTTGGAAGAGTGGTGGGAGATAGGCAATTTGTTGGAGAAACGAGAGATCCAGTTTGTAGGCTGTTTGCCTAGTTCCATGCACCACAGACTACCCGAATGAAGAAGGACATTATTGCTGAGATAAGAAAGACAGACTCAAATTTAGTTTGCATATTTTCAAACGTTTGTTTAAAGTCACATACCTTGTGGATGAATGCTTCACATTTTCTACAAATAAGCTTTGAAAGGCAATCAGCGTCTCTGTTCCACAGGTTCTTCTCAAGACCAGTTTTGCTCAAAACCCGAAGCATGTGACGACTTTCACTGACACCACCACAAAGCCGACAAACTGAACTACGAATTTAAATTTTTTTTGGAGTAGACTTCGCTGGAACATCGCCATACATGAGCTAAATCGTGTGACCGCTCAGTAAAAATAAAAATAAAAATAATCATAAATAACACGAAAAGACTGGGGATCTCTCTGGAGCTCGATAAAATATATTTTGGGGGAAATTGCAAAGGCCAATAAAAAATGAGGATTTACCGAACTTGAGCATAAATTGGTGGGTAATGTAATATTAAAATTAGTCACGTGATCGGCCGATGCCCTTATCTTTTCCCGCTTACCTTCTCCTCGACGGAAAAAGGCCCTGGGAACGAGGTTGCACATATCGGCTAACATCGCGCAACAAGAGACAACATTGTTGGGCCCAACCATGTTGCGTGTTGTCGCGAGCGTTTGCACGGGCCTACAGTTCCATTGATGACTTTAAAAGAAGTTTAAAACTTATCTTTTTAAATTAGCGTTTTGATTTCCATATTCGCATATTTTTAGATTTATAATTTTTTTCAATTTTTTAACTTTATGTTTTAAGCTGTATTTTTAAAAAGCATTGAGACTTGCGTGACATGCGTTTTTAAGAAATAAAGTATTATTATTATTATTATTATTATTTTGGTTTTCCCGGATATTGCTTAATTATGTCATTTTTTTCGCCACCTAACTAGTGAATTCCACGGAAAATTTCACCCGAAAAACCGATGTCGCACGAATCACGAAGAGATGAGTGCGATGTCGGTTTTTCAAGCGAAATTTACTGTCGAATTTACCAGTTAGGCAATTGATTTTTCTAGAATCACAATAGTTTTAAAAGAAAACGAGAAAATCCACAGCAAGCGAAAGGAAAAGGAAAGAAGCCATTTCAGAGTCGACTATCAAAAGCCAGGGAATAGATATTGTAGAGTATTAACAGCCACAAAGGCAAATAAAACCGAACGCTTTATTCGTTCATCTGCTCTGCTCGAGACCAAGTCAACTCACTCACTCAACGCCCGCTCACACTGTTCAGTTCCCGTATGTCCTGCACGTACAACCGCTGTACGCTATGCACTCTTGCTTATACAACCGCTGTACACTACAGGAATCACGCTACAATTAAAAATCAGATGTACTAAAGCTCGTGATGTGACAGATCGTCTTTGTCGGTTCAACAGGGGCACCCAACGTCATTTTTCGGAAGACGATTTGAGATCTAGAATTTTCGGAACATTTGTTTTACAATTTCCTGCTTGCCTGCCTCTCCTAGGATTTTCGAACGTCTGAAACATGGTATAATTGTCCATTTTAAACGGACTTTTACCGTAAAAAGGTCACCTAGAATTTTCGGGGGCCTTTTTCTGGCTAAAAGTTTCGAAAAGGTAAGTTTGATCCCTATAATTTTCGGATCACTATACTTTCAGCTAGGAAATCCGAATAGATGAAAAATTCCTAAGAGATAAAAATTTGCCTATATCTACCGTTTAAATACTAAAATACGTTTAAGCATTGCTATGTTTAAGTGGTTTTAAACTATATTCTCGCTGGGTGGCCCTGGTTCAAGGTCAAAAAGAGAGTTTCATTGATGTACTTTATTCCACTTTATCTCTGAAAACGAGACCATTTACATTTTGATGTATTTCATTGAAACACACCATCTTGGCTTAGAATCAGAATCAGCAACAAAGGACAAATTTCAAACAAGATCTCCAACAAATTACCTCTACGTGCTATAAACCCCCATAAACCCACTTCTGAAAACACAAGCGGGTGATATTTCTCCTTACCTTTACGAGAATTCATTGCGATTACGTGTTTATAATCTAAGGGCAAAACTTTCTTGTCACTGTCGAGGCACACCGAGAAACAGTTAGGCAAACGGAGTATAAAAACCTCTTGTTCGCTCGCATTTTAAAGCCAAACAAACAACCAAATAAATCACTTATTTCTGTCCAAAAAGAGTACTGATGATAGTTTAGTTAATTCCAGTTGAGAAAAAAAATCAAGTTTTCTTCCTGAGCAAAGAAAAGAACGACTAGGGCCCGTTTTAAACGTCGCATTTTAGATGTGCCGAATCTAATGCAACTACGAAAGATCTATTGTTTTTGCTCATTTGCATTACATTCGGGCCTTTAAAATGCGACGTTTAAGGAGGCTCGAAATAGTTTCTCCTTTTTTCAATCAAATAAACATATTCTGTCCTTAGATACAGTTAGGGCAATCATATTAAGGCGAAATCTGGCCAGGGTATTAAGTACCCATCGTAGATTTCTCACGTTATATTTTCCTCCAAAATAACGTTACCATGGCAACGATATTAGGCATTTCTTTGAGCCTTAAAATCAACTTATGTTGCCTTTTTTCAAGAAACGGGACGGTGAAATTTTCCCATTT
The DNA here is from genome assembly GCF_036669935.1 of Montipora foliosa. Classification (NCBI taxonomy): domain Eukaryota; kingdom Metazoa; phylum Cnidaria; class Anthozoa; order Scleractinia; family Acroporidae; genus Montipora; species Montipora foliosa. The sequence continues at coordinate 28,210,831 of NC_090874.1, forward strand.
AGTGTTACCAGATCATGTTAGAAATACTCTCTAAAATATTTAAAATTCAACAAAATCTGTAGGTCAGTTTTTCAGAAAAATAAGTTTTTTTTGAAATGTGCCTCTAAGTTTTTTTTTCACCTACAGAATTTTTTTAAATTTGAAAGACAAACGTTTTAAATTAATCTAAGCTAACATGCAAAAAATGAAAAGAATTCACCGTCCGGAAGCAGAGATATAAACGAGTAAAGTTGCAAAATCAGGAAAAATGACGGGGTTACAAGATCGGCATTTACGCATGCGTCACGCGCTCATTCGAGTGCACGCGCGAGTTGAGCTGAAGGTCAACACAAACAGATTTAAATGACCATTAAACCGTTTGTGTAGAATTTTCGTAGTTTTCATGAATAGGAGATGTCTATTTATATTCATGTCTATAGGAAGTAGAAGAAAGGAGAGCGAAATTAGCGGTATTTGCTTATTTCTTGTGACCATTTGGGTCACAAATAATGGGTACGCGCGCGCGCTCAGCTGAAAACCCTTTCGAGCCTCCTGAAAACGGGCCTACCGTATTTATTCGATTAAGCGCCCAACCTCTAATAGCCGCCCGCCTCGAATAAGCGCCCACCCTGAAGGTAGAAAAAGTTAATAAGCGCCCACCTCCACCAAGCAGCAAGCACTAACATCTTCTCGCGCGACTGACCCATTTGCTGACGTAACGCTGTCGGATGTCGAGGAGGCAGCACCAGAAAGTTCACTTATTGAGATGAGCGACGATGACGTTAAAGTTGATTGAGAATCATGATAGCTAAAGACACTTTTGCGAAGACCGAACAATGAGTTGTTAGTCCTGGGCATAAGTAAACCGAACAATGAACAGTTACAATTTATACGCTTCAACAATCATAAGCGCCCAGCCTCGAATAAGCGCCCACCCTGAAAGTCCAAAAATTAAATAAGCGCCCTGGGCGCTTAATCGAATAGATACGGTAAACCACTTTTTAAAAATATGCATCCACTTGAAATAACTCATCCGTAGAAATAACAAATGGTTTACTGTCCAAGAAAAGAATTTGTGGATTAACTTCTTTTCAAGTTTTAGCTATTACTACTGTACTGTTTTGTCGTTTTTGTTCTCTTTCTCTGTTCTTTCGTTTCTGTTCTTCTGTCATAGGCCGTCCAGGCATCGTGCAACTTTATCAGATTCAAAATTAAAAATCTTCTTAAGATTCGACTTATGCCAAAAATTGCAATTCAGAGCAAAAAGCAGCACTAAACAAATAAGAAATAAACACTCAGCTTCAAGTTTAAATCCCTCCAATCCTTAACTTGAATAACTACGTAGCCACCAGTATGTCCTGATCACAGCTATATTATGTCAAACCTGGATTGAAACCAGCGAAAAATGCAGGAAAAATATTTTCCAAACCGTTTTCTACTTGAACACGAAAAGCGTCGACTGTCAAGAGCTTTTGTTGACGTAGCATTGCCGTGTAGCCGCGTCGAGCCACAGAAAGAGCTTTAAAAAATAAGCTTCGTTTATGTTCAGGTGTGCGTGTCTGACCTGGCTTGAGCCTGCGATCCAATCAACAACCAGTTCCTGGTCAGCGGTAAACTTAAAAAAAAGTTGACCTCGATAAGATCCAACTTGAGCCCGCGATATGAACATGATACTGGTCAGCGGATACCTTGTTTTGACAGGTGTCAATTGACCAGAACATTGATGTCCAATAACAAAGATGTATGCTGTAAACTAGATAGAGTGCCAGCTGGAGTATTGCCTCCTCGATGAGCTCTAAACGTGAGCCCGTGATATGTTCACGTGATACTGGTGACATTGGCATACATGGAGGGGTGGACGGACGTACGGTAAACCATATTTTCTCGCATGGATGGGTTACCATATTTTCGTAACTACGGTGC
>NC_090874.1:28215232-28235232 GCF_036669935.1 Montipora foliosa
GTTATTCGCGGATGACAGTGTGCTGTATCGCCATATTGAGTCTTCAGCCGACCACGATAAGCTCCAGCAGGACCTACTCCAGCTTAACGAATGGGCGGCTGTGTGGGAAATGAACCTCGCCCCTAGTAAATGCTATATCATGTCCATCATCCTTAAAGCCATCGTCATTCTCGTACACGCTATGTAACATCCCCCAGAGGGAGTTACGTTCCAGAAATACTTAGGGGTCTACATCACTAACACTCTCAATTGGACAACGCAGACTGTGGAGGTGAAAAAGAAAGAGAATAACGTGCACAAGTTTTCTTTTTTCGTAAGAACTGTTCCCGCTTGGAACGCTTTGTCTCCTGTTTCCTTATGTACTGATTCCGTTGATGTTTTCAATTCAAGTATTTGTAATAATTTAATATGTCGGCGGTTTTTATTTATTTATTTTTATATGACTTGTAATTTTATTTGTTTTTATTTAGTTATTTGTTTTCGTTTTGTTTATTTATATCGCTATCAATGTCGTGAGCTTTCGTGTACTGACTAGCCTTCCCGCAGACTTCCTTTGGGGTTCGTTTGACACGTATTCATTTCTCCCCCACGGACGGGGAAGGGGGGGGGGGGGGGGCGAGGAAAGGGTGACGAATCCCTAAGAGCGTTTGCGTAAGAGGCCATGTACTGACCGTTCATTGCCAGATTAGCTTGCTAGAGGCAATTATACCAATTAAAGACGAGGCTACATCTCGTTATTATGTCCCATCTATCGAAATTAAGGCATTTTTCAGTTGTCTTTTTCTCCGAAACAAAGTCGGAGACCCCCCAATTTTTTTTCATTTTTGGAATAAGCAATTATTATTTAATCAAAAATAAGACACAAACAGCAGTGATAAACATATTGAACTTTTTCCTTTTGATAATGACTTGACGTTTCGTATGTGCTCTACATACATTTTCAAAAGTAACCGTTGAAATTTAAAACAGCTTTTTATATATAACAAATCGGATGAGGGGACTAGAACATCAAGTGGGATCATTTTGATATTTTAGCGAAGGGAAAAACTGACTATCATTGTAAAATAAAAGAGACCTTCTTTATTCAAGAAGTTGAGCCAGCTTTCAACGTCAACGTCGGAAGTGAAAAGCTGATGCTTTATTAATCTTTTCTGTTTTTATTACTATTATAATTATTATTATTATATATTTTACTGTTAAGTATTTGCTTAATCTAGGTTCCAGTCCCCCCATCCGATTTGTTATATATAAATAGCTGTTTTAAATTTCAACGGTTACCTTTGAAAATGTATGTAGAGCACATACGAAACGTCAAGTCATTATCAAAATGAAAAAGTTCAATATGTTTATCACTGCCGTTTGTGTCTTATTTTTGATCAAACTACGATGGCCCAAGAACAAAATTATTATTTATGACTTTAATTCAGGCGAGAAATGAAACAAATTACATTTTGGGAAGATTTTTGCGAGAACGTCCTTGAGTTAAATGGAACACGTTTTTCACAAGATAGAAATTTCCACTGGAATATCCGGAAATTTGTTTGTAAGTGGTAAATAATCAGTGACTCCGTGCAAAAGGAACACGCTCGTCCCGTTCGGGTTTCAAATGGTTCTCGTCCCAGAGCTACCCGGCCCTCCTAGCCACTAGAGACTAAGCACTACAACGTGGCCAGAAAGGCCGGGCGGCTCTGGAGACGAGAATGGGAAAATGGCGGGCGGTTGCGATGGACGCCATCATCGTTAAAAATCTATTGCTGTAGCTTTATATCGGTAAAATATTTTAAGGACAGCATACAAGAAGGGCCATCAAGAAAGGGAGTACAATCGGTAGGGCTGTGGTATTAAGAATTTGGGTAAGTTAGTGATCTGTTAATTGGTGAGAATGTTCGTTCAGAGTACAAAATTGCTACTCTTTATTTATGAAGTAGCAAATTTGTTAATCAAACTTGAAGCGCTCGAAGTTCTAATATAAAAAGTCATAAAAAGTCTGTTAGTTCGTCAGTGTTAGAACGGATACCATGCCAAAAAAATCTGAAAGAAAGAACTAGTGCAGTGTGGATTGACCCGTGCAAAGTGCTTTCTACATGTAAGTTGCATTGATCTTTCCCTTAGAGGAATAATTTCATCCCACAGTGTTTTTCCTAGGATGATTAACCTTGTCTGCTAGCAGGGTATCTCCCGTTGTGAACTTTTGTGCGAAATTAGTTGGCTACATAGTGGCCTCTTATTTATTATAGTCCCCAGACTCTCTTATTAAGAGTTAAACCCAAGCTTGTCCATACATTTCATTCACATTAAAAGTGCTACTATGACTAAAAAAGCAATTCTTCTTTTTCTTTTGATTTCAAAACTATGTTAACTAAACACTAAGTGACCCAAGTTTTAAGCCTTGATTTAGCCTTGATCTATTCATACGGGACTGGTGCACTGACTTTTAATTTATTTGCTGTTTATGCTGGAGTCTACTTAGAATGACTGTTGCAGGTTCTAACCCTAATCTTGAATGAGATACTGTAGCTACGCAGTTATTGAAAGGTAACTGTTTTAAATTGGGTGCTTAGGCTTAAACATGGTTTATCAGGGCTATTTGAAATGGATGCTTACACTTAATTGTAAATACAAGAAACACAAGGCAGGTCAGATGGCCGGTGACATCGAACAGACAAGGTATTTCGTGAAATTAAACAGGCACCGATGCCATTGTTTGATAGCTAAACTTTACGTAAAAGAATTAAAGACGAGGTAAGACTTTCAGAATGTTATTACATACATACATACCTACATGTACATACATACATACATACTTAATTGACCGCTCCCCATAGGGGCTCTTCAGGGCCAATGAAACACAACGAAATGACAGAACAGAACAACAGCAACCGTTAAGAATCCCAACTGGCTGGAGGCAAACCATTTGGCTATTTGGCTATCAAATGCAACGAGTGGTCAGAGTGGGTCTTGAACCTGGGATATCCAGATCTCAAGGCAAGCGCTCGAACCACTAGGCCCCTGGGCCACACTGCCTCTGTTGTTATTGAACAGGTTATAATCATTCTAAGAAGACTCCCGTATGAATAGCTAATATAGGTTGGTGTATGGGTCCTGTACGAATAGCCACTTTGTTTATTTCAAGTGGAATTTTCCCATTTAATGGTCCGCCATTACTACAGTAACTTTAAGATCTTGGGAGAGGTTGATCCTAGACAAAACTATGTCAAAGACTCACTAGCAATCCGTGTGTATGCAGCTGAATTAATATACAGCATGGGAGTTTCAGGCTTTCATACTTTTAAACTTGTGTTTTGCATGTATAACAAGCTGCATTTAGACGCTAAAATTTTAAGCTAGTGAGTAAATGATGTCACTTTTCCCTAGATCCAACCCTCTGACGTCCAGTCGGTCAGTTTTGAATGTAAGTAATGGATGACTGTGAAATCCAAAATGCACAAATTCAATTAAACAGCCTTTGGATAAAAATCACTGCTTTACATTTGTACAAGTGGGTCAAAATGTGAAGAAAAAAAGTGATTTCCTTGTTCATAGTACAGGTAGCACTTTAAGTTGAAAATCTTCAGTTTTGTGGATGGGACTCTTGGACTCTAAGGATCTATCACTGTTGTCTTGAGTTGCGATCTTCACATTTGAGCTGTAATGTACATGAATAAAGTATTTTTAAGGTGCACTATCAAGAGAGAGCAACATTTCTATTACATGTAAACTTGCATTTTGTCTGCATGTATCTTGTAGAATTTAGGATGGCAGGTCAACAGGAGGAAATTCTTCAAAAACTGGACATGATTGGCAATCTTGAGTCAGTTGTGACAGAACAAAAGATAAGGATTGAAAAAATGAGAACTACTTATGAAACTCTGAAGGCTCAACATTTCCAGCTGCAAGATGTGAGTTTTAATTAATTTTTTATATGCAGTTTTCATCTGAGTTGCCCTTCTACATATATGGCTCTTTCCTACTGGGCCAGGGGAGGGGACATTCTTTGACTTGCCTGTTCTTGCCAAGAACTGATGAGTTAATTTTCATTTTATGTTAGCTTGAGGGTGGGTTGTTCTTAAGAATGATTTATTTCTTCTAAATACTAAATGTTTCTTTGCTGACTTTGTATTTTTCTTTTTGTACTGGTGTTCGACAGATTAAAATCTCTTTTAAAAGTCTGCACTCTCAGGGGTCCATGGGTTAATGGAGGGGACATAGTTTTTGACAACTTAACCCAATGACACCTCAAAGTCCCTAGGTTACCTCCAGTTGATGAGTAAAATCGTCTGGCATTACTCCCTGGGGTTAATGGGTTACAATGTAATATAAAAATTTCTGTTGGAACAAAGAGAAAGCTTGGCCAGCTTTGCAGGAAAGGTTTGACTCCACAGCTTCCAGGCTCCACAGAAACCATACTTTCTCAATTACTTGGTTCATACATGTACATGTACCAGGCAACCGTATCACATGCATTTCCAAGTATTCTGCTCCAAGTATTCTGATCAATATGACAAGGTTCTAAGCAATCTCATTGAATTACATGCTCCTGTTCGCACTCGTACTGTGACACTACGTCCTTACTCGCCATGGTATGATGACAACTTGAGGTCTCTGAAGAGAGCTAAGCGCCAGGCGGAACGCAAATATGTCAAGTCTGGCTTAGAGATCCATCGCCAGATATTTGAAGATCAGTGCCGCATTTACAGTGATGCGTTAAATTCTACAAAGCAAGAATACTACAAGAATCAAATTTCAGGATCTGATCAGAAGCAGCTCTTTAGAATGATTGATGGCCTTTTCAAGGTCAAGTCAGCCCCGCTCTTACCAACATGTGACTCGCCTCAGGGATTGTCTGAGAAGTTTGCCACCCTTTTCTCCGAAAAAATAGTGAATCTGAAAGATAGTTTGCACTCGTCAGTGTGGCGACGATGGATTTGTCAGTAGCGCCTAGTCAACCATTATGTCAGACAACATTCTGTGATTTCTCTGCGGTGTCTGTACGTTATATCAGTGAACTCTTAGTGAAGTCCAATACTAAGTCGTGTATATTAGACCCTGCTCCAACTAGTGTGCTCAAGCATTCTATTGAAGCCCTGGCTCCAGCCATCACCTCTATTGTCAATGCTTCTCTGCTATCTGGTGTATTTCCATCATCCCTTAAAAAAGGTGTAATTCACCCTTCGATCAAGAAGCTGTCCCTTGACCGTGAGGCATATCCGAGTTATCGCCCTATCACAAACGTTGCATTTCTATCGAAGATGCTCGAACGTGTGGCCGCTACGCAAATGCTGAACTATCTTATACCCAATGGGCTTTTAGCCAAGTTTCAGTCTGTGTATCGATGTTTCCACAGCACAGAAACTACGTTATTACGAGTGTTTAACGACATCCTTGTTGCTATTGACAACCACCCGGATGTTGTACTTGTTCTTCTAGATTTATCGGCGGCGTTTGACACCATTGAACATTCTGTTTTACTTAGTCGTTTGGAACACCGTTATGGATTTGATGGGAAGGTGTTAAACTGGTTTAGATCATACCTGATTGGTAGATCCCAGCAAGTACTAATTGCGGATGTCAGATCAGCCGATTATCCTCTTCAGTATGGTGTTCCTCAAGGGTCTGTCCTGGGGCCATTTTTGTTTTCTTTGTTCTTTGCCGCTCTGGAGAATGTGGTACAAATCCATGGTTTCAGTGTAATGACTTACGCAGATCATACACAGTTATATGTGTCCTTGGGCTCGTCGGATGATCGTCCTGCCGTTCTATCTAAGTTTGAAGCTTGTGTGAAGGACTTTCTCATCTGGTGCACCTCTAATGGTTTGGCATGCAACCCCGACAAGACGGAAGTAATTCATCTATGCTCTTGTTTCCAAAGCATTACTCTTCCTGGTATTGATGTTGGTGGTTATACTATATCGCCAACACCAGCTGGCCGAGATGTCGGAGTGCTTGTTGATTCACATCTGACGTTGTCTAAACATGTTAACAGTGTATGCAAGTCCGCATTCTTTTCCATTAGTAAGATTTGTAGGATTAGAAAATATTTAGACCGTGATAATTGTGAAAGACTTGTGCACGCGTTCATTTCATCGACTCTTGATTCCTGTAGTAGTTTACTAACAGGTCTTCCAGATAAGGAAATCTCAAAGCTCCAGCGCGTGCAGAATGCTACAGCGAGGCTTATTGTTGGTGCTGCAAAGAATGAACATATGTCACCCATATTACAGCAACTACACTGGTTGCCTGTAAAGTTCAGAATTGACTTTAAGATTTTGATGCTAACTTATAAAGCTCTTAACAATCAAGCTCCCGATTACATTTCTGAACTATTGACTTTGTATAAGCCTTCTCGTGCACTTAGATCTTCCAGTCAAATGCTTCTTGTTGTACCTAAAACTAAAACTAAGCTTTATGGGGACAGATCGTTTGCTGCCAGTGCCCCTAAACTTTGGAATGCACTACCAGTAGAAATTAAGAATTCTGAATCACTCGATATTTTTAAGAGTAAAGTTAAAACACACCTGTTCCGCCAGTGCTATAGAGTATAGAGATCATATTATATATAGTTTATAGAGATTACTATTATTATTATGTATAGTGTATAAACCTTATTTGCATTATTATACAGGATATAGATTTTCTTGTTTTTCTTTAGAAATCTATTGTAATTTTAGAGTTTCTCATACTGCATGTAATTTGAATGTAAGATTTGAATGTAAGATTGTAAGATTGTAAAGCTTTGAGAATTTTGTAAAGCTAAATATATTATTATTATTATTATTATTACATATACTTGTGGTTGTTTGTGTTGCCAATGTTGCTTGGTGGACTTTGGAACTTTTGTTAAAGCATTTTCCTTCAAGCTTTTTTGCTACACTGTACAGCTCTGTTTTGTACAATGTATGGCCAAAGATTGACCTCACTTATCAAGTCCATTTTGATGAATGAGCAATAAGTTAAAATGCGGGCATTACAGTGTATTATTAAAATTTGTGATTTTTATGGCACCTACAGTATAATTACGTTGTTATCCAAATAAAGTTATAGTGTTATAGCCTGTATGTTTGTTTGTTGAGGCTACAGAGATATTTCTTTCAGATAATTATAAATTTTTAGAAAGGCTCAAATTACAACCTACCTAATAGCGGAGCTGTGCGCGCCGAAGGCATGTGCGCCGATTAGCATGGGTAAGGAAATATGGTAACTCATCTGTGGGAGAAAATTTGGTTGGATGCCAATGTCACCAGTATCACCTGAGAGTTAGACTGTGGTCCATTATCTGTGACAAGCTGTTCAGGTATGCCATGTCTCAGGAAATGGGCCTTGAGCTTCTTAATCCTCACCCCTGACATGCGAGGCCAATAGAGAGACTTGCAAGCTCTGTTGAGTGAGCAGTTTCCCTCTAGCAGCACTTGGGACTACCATTCTCTCCCCTTTAAAAACTAGTGCATCTTGAATGGACATTCTATCTCTCGTGTTGAAATATGGTGAGATAATTGGCGGCAGGGCATTCTTGTCTTCATGCCAGCCCTGTGACTCATCCTTCTCCGTCTCACCCTGGATCTGCAAAATTCTGAAATTTGGTAGGTAGTTCATCATATTGATGGTTTCAAAATCAGCTGCATCTTGGAAAGCGTGTCAGCAAGAAACTTGTTGCTTCCTTTCCCATACCGGACCTCTATGTTGTACTTCTGCAAACAGATCACCATCCCTTGAAGCCTCTTAGGGGCACAATGAAGCGGCTTCTTGAAAATAGATTCCAGCAGTTTATGTTCAGAGTAGATAACAGTTTTTCCACCAAATAGGTAGTCATAGAATCTTTCAACAGGAAAAACAATTGCCAAGATCTCTTTTTCAATCTGAGCTTAACAGGACTTGGTCTCTGTTAAAGCCGTGCTGGCGTACGCCATTGGACGGCCATCTTGCATCAATGCAGCTCCCAAACCACACTGAATCTCGAGGACTTCAGCTGGCTTGTAGTAGGCTAGCAAAGGAGCTGATGCAATGAGTTTGTTGATATCTTCCCAAGCGTTCTCTTGCGTGTCACCCCAATGCCATGTTATATCTTTATTGTGAGGTCTCGAGGTGGTTTCATAATGTCAGTCAGATGAGGAAGAAAATGGCTGAGATACTGTAGTTGACCATGCTTTTAGACCTGTCATCCTGTTTCTCTGGGCGTGGCATCTCTACTATGGCTCTGATCTTTTCTGGGTCAGGCTTTAAACCCTCAGTAGTCAGCAGGTGACCATGGAATGCAACTTTCTTTGCTCTTTAATTCCAACTTCTCACTATTGAGCTTGATTCCCTTCTCTTGACATCTTTGCATAAGCCCTTCCAAATAAATTTGTTATCATGATCAGCATTTGAGGCTCCATAAATAATTAAAAATAAATAATTATATTGTTGGTGATACAGTAGACACCAGACACCAGACACCATTTGACTCTTGCTGAAGATGTTTCTGAAATATTTCACTTGAAACGCTGAGACCAAATGGCAAACAGAGCCAACAATAATGCCCATAGGGTGTGGCGAAGGTTATGAGCATGCTCGACTTGTGATCCAATTCCAGATGCCAAAACACTGTGGCCAAATCAACCTTGGAGAGCACACGTGTATTAGCAAGATCTGGCAACAAATTGTCAATGACGGGAATTTGGAATTGTTTCCTCTTCAAAGCAGCATTAAGGGGCTTTGGATCGATGCAGAAGCACAGCTCACCGGATTTCTTCACAGCTACCACAATCTGAGTGACCCATTCAGTTGGTTCGTCAACATGGGCAATAACCTTAAGGCTTTCTAGTCTCCATAAACTTTTTACAAAAGACCTTTCTGGCCTGGAGAACGATAGGTTTGCAATCATTGCCAACTTGAAGATGTACCTCCCCAGGTTCTTATCAAAAACCTCTGCATACTTGACTGTAACGTCAATACTCCCGCACTCCACAACACACACAAAATTTTCTTCATTGATGGTCAAAGCTTCATCTTTTCTGTCGCATTTAAACCAAGGAAGGATGTCAGATCCTCTTTAACAACCACAAACCTAACTCTGAACTTCTCATTGTTTTTGGGATTCACAACAGGTACAATGTATAGTGCAAGAACCAATGGGATTCAGTTTAGTGCCATTCCACATTTCTAACGTCTGCGAACACGGAGCAGGTTTTTCTCCACCAGCACACTTACAATACAATAATACAATTCATACTTAATTGACCACTCCCCATAGGGGCTTTTCAGGGCCAATGAAACAATCAACAAAACGACAGAACACAACAACACCTGTTAAGAATCCCAACTGGCCGGAGGCAAACCAGTTGGCTATTTACAAGTGCAGCCGGGAAGTTGAACCAGGGACTACCAGGAACAGATTCAACGAGTGATTAGAACAATTCTTGAACCTGGGATCTCCGGATTTCAAGGCAAGCGCCCTAACCACTGGGCCACACTGCTTCCTTCAATCTGGAAATGGACTGGTTGCTGTTTGACTAACATGTTGGCAAACACAGCTCATGTCTTTCATGGCTTGCGCTTTTACAACACTGATCTCTTCCAACTCTTCTTTGCTTTCAATATTATAAACAGAGGCTTGCACAACTTTCCCCATGCCAGGCATCTCTTTTTGTCTGGTAAATGCTCATAGCCGCAAAACTTGCAAGAGATCTTTGACATGGCTTTGACTTTATTGGCATGATCAGTCTGCTCCGAAAGGTATTTCATTTAAATTTCAGCAACTTCCTTACTACAGCACACATCAATACTTCTATTCAAGGTGAGGTCTCTCATCCGAAGAAGCTTTTTTGTGGTTAGCTCGTTCTTGATTCCCAGTACGATGCTATCACAGATGAGTCCATCATGCAGTCAGTGACAAAAATTGCATGTCTTCACAGGGGTCTTCAATTCAGTAATGAAATTGTCAACAGATTCCGTGAGAAGCTTGTCCCTCCTATTGAAACAATATCGTTCATAAATTTCCTTTACTTCGCCAATGCAATACCCTTCCATCTTACTCATAACCACACGCCAGGTGCTTTTATTCTCATCTTCACATTTACTGAAGGTTCTGATTACTTTAATCCCATCATCACCCATCGCATGCCTGAACATGGCTGGCTGATACTCAGGGCTTTCCGTTCCCAACCTCGAAATGACGAAATAATTATTGTACTTTTCCTTCCAAAGCTTCTTTCTCAGCGATTTCACCAGAAGTTCTCAAATCAAGATGTTCTGGTGGTAAAATCTAATGGAACATAGTCAATCGTGGCGTTTGTTGCTAAACCATTGAAGCTGTTGAACCTTCCATTCAATCATAAGTGGCTTATGTCACTGGTGAAGAATAGAAGATAATCGCTGTCACCATGTAAAAGAAGAGAAGAAGACAAGAACCAACGGAAGCTAAAATGAAAGAACTTTTCATAGACGAGACAGTGAGTGATCTGACAGAACAAAATAAATTTGAAACTGAGGAGCTAATATCTTGAATACTAATACCAATTAGCAGTGGGACTGCAAATCATCACTAACACCTGTGCCTGTGTAAGATTGCGCAAAGATCTAACACAATTAAATTGTATTATAACATGAAGTTGTTTTTTAACGAGGTTTTCTTTTGTTTGACAGATTTATTCGATATAGGGATTCGGAAAAGCACAGACTATTCTTTAAAATACAGGGAGGAGGCTGAAGTCTCATTCTCTTTTTACCATTTCTCTGCTGTTTCATTAGACGCATTCAAAGCTTTCTGCCTTAAAACGCCTTGTTCACATTCTAAATTGTTTACCTCTTCTGCTGTGGGTTCATGGTATTTGTAGTTACTAAAACATGGAACCAGCCAAAACCACCTACAACCACCAACATACAACCGGTTTGTGTGATATTTGCGTACATGTACATGGCCGTCTGTGTGATGTTGCGTGACTGTCATGTTAGTTTTGGGTGGTTTTAGCTGGGTCCATGTTTTAGTAACTGCCACATGGTATTGTGCTTTGTCAGCAGTTTCTCCTGGAACTTCCAAGTCTGTTTTGTCACCAAGAAACAGTATATGTCTTGGTCTGTTAGAGGTGTGACCAAAATGTACTTCAAATTGATTTAAAAAGCCAAGTGAGCTGTGTGGCGATTTGTTTTAGAGCTTTTGGTATTTGGGGAGGTTTTCCACCCAATTAAAATCATTTTCACAGTTAACAATATGTCAAACTTGACTTCCTCCTTCATGGTTGTGTGGGAGGGCTTGTCTTTTCCTTGAGTTTGGGGACTGTATGCCACACCCTTGAACTCTCTTCTTTGATCACTTTGTAGAATTTCTTGGGGACCATTTTCACTGTAAATATCATGTAAGTTGTCCACTACTTAGCTGGACTCTTAACTTTTTGTTTCTAAAGGACGCGGAAAAACAAATCAGTATACTAAAAATGTCAATAACTGATGTTATATACTTGTATGTGTCATCATCTATGGTAGCTGGCATACTTTCCATGCTCACAAGGTCAACCTGATGTCTCTTCACTTCACTTCACTTCATTTCACTTTAATGATAAGTGCAACCTACAAGTTTGTATAATTATATATGCACAGCGCATGAGAATTACATTTCCTTGACTAGGACCTCGAAAGCCGCGATGTCTAAATTAGAATTTACTGCAAAAGAAGGTAATCTATTCCACAGCCTAATTGCTCTAGGCAAAAAACTAAATTTGAAAATGTTGGTTCTAGCAAAAGGAACGTTAATGTGTTTTTTAGGCATATGGCGGGAATGTCTTGAGGGTTGGGATAGAATGATTGTTTGTTGGAATGTTCGCCTGTTGGTTAAGTCCTTGGTTGAAAAGACATACATGTACATGTGTAAGGTGGCTGCATCTCTGCAGTCTCTTAGGGGTTTCCAGCCCAATTTCAATAGGTGACGTGTAATTGTTCCCTCTTCATAATTAAGATAATCTGATGTAACAAATCGCACAGCCCGACGCTGGACTTTCTCGAGCTCCTGGATTAGGTTTTGAGTTAGAGGGTCCCAGATGGCGCTGGCATAATCCAGGATTGGTCGTACTAGGCCTACATAAGCTGCCTCCTTAGTATTTTGATCGCAGAAATACAGGTTTCTCCTCAGCAAGCCCAAGATTTGATTGGCATTACGGGTGATGTCAGCGACGTGCTTATTCCAGTGAAGGTTGTGAGTTATGGTTATGCCTAAATACGTTGCTTCCTTTACAGAATCAAGGGCCGCACCCTTGAGGTGGTACAGGTACATGTACAGGATGTTGTTACCGAAACCAATGTAATAAAAATGCACTGAAAACAGTACATATTAAACACACGTAAATGGTGATTCGTCAACCACTTTCACAATCAATACAATTTTTCATCCATCTTGAATGAAGTCTCTGATACATGTTAAACTACACATGTATGTCTTATAACATACTTCTGTTTTCTTTTCAGCCTTTTCTTCCTTTTCAGATTTGTCGTTATCCCCTGCACCGCAAATACTGGGATACAAAATGAAAATCCTCTATTGGACCATTTTCTGGTCACAACCACTTTGCCTTTATTCTCTTAAGAAATTTGGTTCTAGAAGAGAGGTAGTCTGTCAGAAGCGAACCATAATACTCCAAATATAGTCTTTGGAATGCTTAAATATTTTTGGACTAGCGAAAGTTATTACACGGGTTTATTTTTTATTTCAGGGCATTGGGGCATGGGGTAAGTCTCTGTAGTTACCATATGCTAATGGAGCAAAATTTGGACTCCATATGGTCTGAGTTCGTCTTGTTAGCAACCATCTCTGAAAGGGGCGACCACCTACATGTAGGCTTGACATTTTGGGTGGTCGCTTACAGGAGGTTCAACTGTACATGTATGTGGCTTTCATTAACTTTTGTCATATCTATATCCTCTATGGGCTCAATATGAACTCACATAATGACAAGCTCCCAGCTGCGATGATCATCATTAACTTTATTATTTTTTTCACAAGACATTTGAAGAAAAGAATAAAGAACTCAAAGATGTCAAGAATGAAATGAAGAAAATACAGGAGCTAAGCCAAGAAACTGTTCAAAGAATGAGAACTGAAAGAGATGCAAAGATTCAAGAATGTGAAGAGATAAAAATGCAGGTACATGTATGATGAGTTCTAATCAGACTTTGTTAACATCTCCCTATACAAGTACTGTCCAAGTGGTCAGTGAAAGGTTTAATGGCATTGGCCGTTATTATACTAGAGACCCATACTGTACATGTAATGCATCTGGACAAACTTGGGCAAACCTTTTTTGTGCGTCTGTTAAGTTTGTCAGGTAGAAAGACAGGCACAAGATGCATACTGTGTCTCAACAAATTATCCACTTTACATGTACATATAATATAACTTTGAGGATGCACTAAACGTCTTGTGCCATCTTTAAACTAGGTAAATTTAACAGAAGTTTGTCCCAGAGAGATTTCGTCCTGCCCTTACACTACACTAACATGAGACACCCATAATTCATCTGGATGGATTATGCGTCTCTAGTCTAAAAATGACCATTGTTTGCATCAGTCAAGAACTGTGATGTACACATACATGTATGCATAACATTATTGTGAGCTACAGTACTGCTCTGACATACATGGAAGCAAACCATTTAGTGCGTTTTAAACTACATGTACATGTACAGTGCAGCTCACTGTTAGCGTCCAGCACAGACGCACGCACCAATTTTTGCATGTGTTTGTGTGGAGTGCATGTATGTAGTCTTTTGTTATTGATGGCCATTATATTTATTTGTATTCAAATTTTTGTTAAACAATAATAAAATTAATGAGTAGTATATCTGGCTGATATACATTGTACTGTAGCAAGTAGCCAATTATAAGGCATCTCTTCATGTTCAGCCACACTGATGGCCCAGTCCAGGAATGCTTCACAACAATTGGTCCCTGTACTTGATGTCCCGGTAGTCATTGTCCTCACATTCCCAGCAGATGGGAGTGGGCATTTGGATGGCCTGGTCCTCAGGCCAGGGACAAGGTTTGACCTGACATGCAGCAACCTGGTCACAGAAAATTGTGACCTCTCACGCTAAAACGTTCCTAACGACTAGTCGTTCTGAGGCGTGAAGCCTTTAAGTAGCTGTTAAGTAGCCGTGAAGTTGCCGTGAGAATTGAAAGGGAAGTCGTTCTTACTAGTGAGGGAGTTGTTCTTACATAATAGGGACTCATGAGAACAGAATTGGAAGTTGTTCGCTTTCCTCAAGCAGGCGTTCGACAATAATAGGTACCCGTGACAAGGAGAGTCTGAAATTTGTGTTACTTCGTCAGGGCTCGAGACTAACTGGGCCACAGTGCTCGCGAGCAAGCTTTCTCTCCTTTTACATGTATGTGAGATTCACCATTCCTACATGTAGTAAAAGAGTTGTATAATTCGCTTCATATTATCTTTCTTTTTTTTAATTTGAAATAATTTATATTTGGATTTAATTTCTAAACAAGATGTGACCTCTTTCCATATACATGTAACAATGGCACAAACAGTCGGAAACAGTTTGTGTTTGCTCTATCGCAAACACTGTCAATTTTTGTTTGTGTTTGCGATCCTGTTTTCCATATGCATGATTGCCTTACACAACTTGATCTTGTGACATTGTAAGAAAAGGGCGCAAAAGTAAAAGCGGAATCAGTTTTTGTGTCATGTTTAACTTCCTATTATTTCGGAGTTGTTGCGAAGAAGGAGGCAGAGAGGAAGTGTCGAGAGACGTCACCGATTCTGGGTCTGATACATTTTCGAGGAGCAGCAAGGGCTGCAGCATAGCCAGTGTCAAATTATACTGTAGGAACTGGCTCTTTGTGATCAAGAACTTTACTACAGGTATGTTTTGCAGGGTATTTCCTTATGATATTCATTAGATTCTCACTGTTTTGAGGAGTGTCCTCATTGCCACAATTGTACTCGAACGCCACTTTTATTACTTATGTTTGCCTCTAATTCGTCAAAACGTATCACATGCACAAAAATATCATCTATTGATCGCAAACAATCAGAAACAGTTTACAATTCTGTTTGCATATCGTTGTTTCCTCGCTTTTGCATTGCTACAGTGTACATGTAACAAGACGTGGGAAAACTGTAAATAAATTAAATCCGTGTTGGTGTCCTCTTCAGTTTCTTTTTTTTTGAACAGGCAGTAACTTCTGCTGTTAGTTTTTATTCTCTCCTTTTGCCTTATCCATGAGACATAATTTTCATTTTTGTTTTCGTCCAGAACTCCACTGCTTCACAATATTTACTAGCCCCAATGGCTCGTGGAAGCTCAGAATCTACATGTACTAGCCAAAACTGAAATTTCACTAGCCTGTGGCTAGTTGGCTACAGTTAGTGTCGAGCCCTGCTTCGTGTTATGAAGGTTTCAAAACTGATACCATCAGGGGGTTCCGGAATTCGTAAAGCAAGTCTTTCACCAATCTCGGAAAAATGTTTTTTTTAGGTAATTAGCAATATCCTTTGGACTAGGCAAGAGCTCCCCTGATATCGGTTTAATCTCATTTATTTGTGTATTTTTTGATTTATGATTCATAAGACTGTTTATAACTCTCCATGTGCCTTGGCATTGCCCTCTCTGTTTAGTATTTCCCTCTGATAATATGATTTTTTGACTCGTTTTACCTCCTTGTTCACTTCATTTTTCATTCTTTCAAAAATAGTCCAGTCCTCAGGCAAATTAGATTGCATTGCTTTCTTTTTTTGCCTATCACTTGAGGGCATACTTTGTTTAATATCAGAGGTAATCCATGGTGAAGGTTTATTTTGCACTTTGATTGTTGTACAAGGTGAATGCTTATCAATTACATTCAAATTAAACATTTTTTACCTGAGCCCAGTAATCATTTGCATTGTTTACAAATTCAGTAGCAAGCTAACTAACATAACAAAGATCAGACTGGCAAACAGTTCTGTCAAAATGTCTGAAACTGCGATATTCAATAAATTTTGGATTCCCTCTAGAAGTGCCAATTTTCCTAGCAGCATAAATAATTCTATGGTCACTTATTGAGGATGGATAATTTATACTCCAGAAAGGATTATGTTTCGTGGGGCATTTGTAATGACATGGTCAATTAATGAGTTAATCGCTCGAGTGATTCTAGTAGGCTTTTGAATGGTTTGGAACAATTGATACATGTAGGTGTCAAGGATATCAATTTGAGCTGCATCGTATGATACTCATGGGAGAGTCGGTTCCATGTGTTACAATTCAGATCACCCAATATTTACTATCGGCAGATTGCAAGTATCGTTCAAATTTCTCAAAGCATTCATCTCGTGCCTTGGGTGGCCTGTACCAAGTTGTGGCTAGAAGCGGTCTAGAATTAGTATTTCTGATTTCAACTGATATCATTTCTAAATCACTGATTTCCAGATCACAAATTCTTGTTTACATGACACTATCCCGAACATACATGTAAATACAGACACCACCTCCAAATTTGTCTCGATCTACGCAAACAGTTGAATCCTGGTAAACTTATCTGTTCATCACAAAAAGAACCATTGAGCTTAGTTTCTTTGATGTCTAAAATGTCAAGACAATTATCAACTAAAAAGACTTTTATCTCATCAATATGTCTATTGAGGCTGTTAATATTTAGGCAACCCATCATAAATCCTTTACTTTCATTCTTACGGAATCACATTATGACTTAAGTTATTGTTTGCATCGGCAACATTATTCAATCAATAATCATAATTTATATAATTTCTAAAATTACTAGCTAAGTTTAGATGAAGCCCTTCTTTGTTAAGACAACTGTCATCAATATTATAATGAGAGATGAAATCCCAATTTCTGCCTTCGCAACATGATTTGAGAGAACTGTTTACCGCCTTACCAACATAGAATGAGGGGTTCTTAGCTCTCCTTGTGAGGGACGATATAGCGATCCTAACACTGGGATCCTCCTGTTTAATTTCATCAACCAGCTTCACGTTATTTTTTCTTAATTAGTAACCTTGGGTTTATCGATCTTCAGATTGTTTGTTCCCAAATGCAGGATGAGTTTTTGGGGCTTCCTCTTCAAAACAGGTTCAATAAAAGTCCTGTATGTCCTCAATAGTTGCTCCAGGAAAGGAGAATCTTGACAACATGGCTTGTGGAGAGTTTAGGAACCTATAATATTCTTGGTAATTGAGTCACCCACAACCACAACATTTTGTTTGGAAACATTCTGCTCATTAGAGTTGGCGTGGACAGTTTTATATTACCCATGCTTTGCATAATTCTTATTTTGTTCTCTCTTTTTGTATTCAACTTCCTCATTCTAGTTGTTTTTGATGTCTTCAGAATCCTGTCCCTTTCCTCTTCCATTTGTTTAATTTGAGCAAAAAGTTTGTCTTGGTACTGGCTGAATAACTTGGTTAACATTTCTTCAATCAAAGGCGTTCTTCGATTCATTTCAGAGAGTATCTTATTGTTTCAAGTGCAATCAAAGCAGCTGCTTTTCTCTTCTGCCATGGAATTTCCAAATACTTTACCATTAATGTCAACCTCTCTGTCATCATCTGAGACATGAGAGTCTTCCTCGGTCGGCACAGGTTCTTCTTCTTCACCTGTACTAAAGTTTTCGGTGCCGCCATCTTGAATTTGTTGAAGTTCTCTCACTCCTTTATCTTCTCCAGTTATATGTAAAATCCTTTTCTTTACAATATCCCGGTCTACTCCTTGGATAGAGAGGGTCTGAGTGCCAGGATAGAACAAGATTGTAACATGATTTGTCTTCAACACATGGAATCCTCCGTTGTTGTTCACTCGAGACCATTCACCTTCCTGAAGGTTAAGATGAGCTTCAACAAACGATTTAAGTTCTGTAAAGGAACCAGTCCATTTCATCTATCAAATTAAAATATACAAGATATTAGAATTTATTTTACAGAAAATCTGAACAAGTAAATCTTAGCTACATGTATATACTATTTTCATTAAAAATGATTATTACATTGCAATATTATTGAATAACTAATTGTATGAACCTTTACTGGTGCTAATAATGTAATCATCAAGTTTATGCACAAAGTTCTTCAGCGATGTTTCATCCTTTAAACTGCTAGGTAACTCGTTCCACAGCTTGGCTCCATCAATATTGAAACCAAGGCATTTTACAGAGCGCACTTTTTCCAACTCAGTATTAATAAATTAAACAAGGAAAGTGCTATGTCACCCTCGAGACTAGCCACCCTCTGTGTAGAGCCTATAACCATAAAATCAGTTTTTGATACGTTCAGGGCTAGCTGAACACCGGTGACTCAGTTGGTTGAGCATCGGGCTGTCATGCGGGAGGTCGTGAGTTCGACTCCGGCCGGACCAACACTCAGGGTCTTAAAATAATTGAGGAGAATGTGCTACCTTTGTAATTACATCTGCAAATGGTTAGACTTTCAAGTCTTCTCGGATAAGGACTGTAAACCGGAGGTCCCATCTCATAACCCTTGTTGGAAATTAAATAGTATGGGACGTTAAAGAACCCACTCACTATGCGATAAGAGTAGGGGACGTAGTCCCTGGTGTTGTGGTCTGACCTTACCTGGACGGGTGCATCTCTCACTTCCTAAAATAAAAATTACAAGGTAATTGTAAACTGTGTAATAAGCAGTCTGGCTAAAGTCACCCAAAAAACATTGTAAATTAGTCCTGAAAAGCCCCTAGGGGAGAGACTAATAGCTTCACTCACTCACTCACTCACTCACTCACTCACTTATTTACCGCAAGCCAAGATGCTATTCCCCTGAGATCTTTGGCCATTTTATCTTGCAAAACAGGCAAACTACCACCCGAAAACGTTAGGTTTATGTTGTCAGCAAATAACCTTGCCACTCCATAGTCAAGACTTTTAGAAATATCATTAACTTAGATTAGAAAGAGGAGTGGGCCTAGAATAGATCCTTGTGGAACACCACATGTTATTAAGTTAAATGCCAAATTCACACAGTTAAGGTAACAAGTCAGGAGTCAGGGTGGCTTAGTGGTTATCTATCGGGCCTCCCACCACTGCGAGCCGGGGTTCAATTCTGGCCTCGGCCAACATGTGGGCTGAGTTTCAGTCGATCTCAACCTGACTCGAGGGTTTTTCTCCGGGTACTCCGGTTTTCCTCCCTCATCAAAATCGACTCACAGCTAATTGACATCTAGCTGTGGTGCTGTGCTCCGACATCAAACATGGACTGTATAGCGGCAGCCAGAGGCGCCTTTGTATGCTTTCAGCCCGATGTCGTGAGCCGCGCCCTTCGCAATTCAGTCCTCGACTGCAAGTAAGGGTGATTAGCACTAGCAATATTATTATATATATTATATTATAACAAACTTGTTTCCAATTTTCTAAGTAGGACCTGAACCAATGAACTGCTGCTGTTTTTACATTATAATGATAGCTTTTTCAAGAGGATTTCATGGTTAACAGCATCGAAAGCCTTTTTTAGGTCCAGAACTAGACCCTCTGTGAGGGTGCACTGGGTTGCCTGTGGTACGTGCAGCACTCCAGGCAATTTTTTTCAAGTTGGGGGTCATTAAAGACCATTTAAGGGCTCACCCAGAAGTCATACCAGCAGAGTCCCTTTGGCTCACAAGTCCTCACACGTTCGTACGATGAAACAAATCCTTTTCTGAGGTTAAAAACCTGGCTACCGGCCAATTAATTAATCATTTGTCAGAAAGAAGAAATTCCTGTCCTCTTTAAAAAAAATTGACACGCATTGCTTACCTGTGGTAGTGAAGTAACACAGCGATTTATTCCATAATGTCAACTGAGCTGTGTGTTGTCTTCCAGGAGATTCAAGTTGTCCTTGCGTAATATGTAGCTCTAACAGTGCACGATATTGTTTTGGTTTTGTCTATCATTGTAGTGCCATGGTAGAAGTCTGGGTAAATAGCCTGAGAAGACATGTGGTTACTAGCAAAGTACTGAACCCAGAAAGATTGAAGAAAATAAATGGGAAGTGAAAAACATTGTCTTCTGGGATGACATGTTGACAGTTGTCTTTGCGT
>NC_090874.1:28242732-28250232 GCF_036669935.1 Montipora foliosa
AATTTTGAAGTTTGGCACGTTGCAAGACGTCCAAAAAGTGTGCCCTCCCACCCATCCTCAGAAAAACTGAATGACAAAAAGGATTTCTCAAAATTGGAGCCCTGCCCACGTTACCCTCTTAGAAGGCTCATTGAACAAGGCGCTCTTGAAGGATGTGGCAAAGCTGGCAGAGTTCATCCACACTGGCATCTTGGAGATGAATTAAGCTCTGATTGCAAAAAATACTGCAACAAAGTTTAGCAATACTTCTACCATGGAATGAGTGCACGCACTCAACTTGCTATCCTTGACCACAATCATGATACTAATAATAATAATTAACCATTCACAAACATTGAGTTCCAGTTGTGCTATGGATTTGCATAGTACACCAAGGACACAGGTTCCCGAGGGACACATCACTTCACTGATTAACACCAGCGCAAGTGAGCTAACTTAATCAGTGGCCCCCATTCTCGCATTGGTGACATTGGCCCCAGGAGACTTCAGTGGGCGCTGTTATGACACTAGGACGAAACAAAAGCCTACTGGGGCGGCACATTAAAAATGTCAACACAGCAGTGGAGGAGCTAGTGAAGTGTAACTCGGTAACCCTTTTGGCCACCTGTGGATGATTAATTGCATTCTTTATTCGGTTGTAGTGGTTTTTTACATTTACGTTAGTAAAGGATGTAAAAGCGGGAAGAAGAGAGGAATCGTGCTGGGAGATCAAAGTTCAAACTGAAAGCAAAAGAGGAATATGAGGCTAAGGCATGTAAGATTCGTGGGAACATCTCAAGAGTGAAAGCGGAACTGGAGAGGATAAAATTGAACAAGAAAATCACAAAAAAGGAAGGAGAAATCGGGGTCTATTAGTAAAGCAGTGTGGGACATTGTCCGTTGCAAGTGTGATATCGTTTAGTTTGTTCCAAACTAAGGAAATTGAAAAGAGGCTATAGGAACAACAAGAAACGAGAAGAGGCGAGAAGGCTGAATAAGCAATTTGAATTGGACCCAGGGAGAGTTTACTTTAACCTCAAAAAGATCATAGAGACCCAGGAGGGCGTTGATAAGCCAAAATATGACCACGGGCTGCCGGATGAAGGACAGGATGAGCGGTTATTTAATGATGTTGAGGAGGCGAGGTCTTGGAAAAGCTTGTGGGAAACACAAGGGATAGGGAATACTTCGGCATTATGGCTGCAGGGTTCTCAATAAGTTTTGGAGTAGACGGCTTAAATATAAAAGTAGGCGGCGGGATAAGTGAGTGCCACTTGTTTATAGCAAGTTTATGACCGAAAAGTAGACGGCTCTAAATTTAAAGTAGCCGGTTTTTCAGCCGGCTGCCGGCACTTAATGAGAACCCTGTGGCTGGATGAGATCAGGAGTCCTATATGTGACAGTGTCCTTGAGATGATGGAAGAAGACTTTGAGTTAAGTGTTGATCAAGCTGTTAGAGTGATTTCAAGGAAGCGCAACTGGAGTGCGCCAGGGCCGGATCGACTTGTGAATTTCTGGTGGAAAAGAGCGAGTGCTGTTCACGAGGGGGTTACTAAATCCAAGCGATAGTGAATGGAGATCAAGAGATACCACTATGGTTCACAGAGGGCAAGACAATTCTTATTCCAAACCGGGGGAATTCTCAAGTGAGAACCAGAGGCCCATTACATGCTTTAATTCGATTTATAAGTGGCTTACATCTTGCATCATTAAACCAGTGGACCAACATCTGGATAAATATGGGCTTATGCAAGGGGAGCAGCGTGGAACAAGAGAGGGTTGAAGTGGAACAATGGACAATCTGCTTATCGATCGCATGGTCTGTCAAGATTGTCAGAGAGGGCGGCGAAAATTAAACATGGCATGGATGCACATTAGGAAGGCCTATGACTCAGTGGATCATAGTTGGCTGCAAGAGATGTTTGTTTTTCATCGCTTCCCTAAGTGGACTGGAAATGTTGTATCCAGGCTCAGTGCAAAGTGGAACACCAGGATAAACGTAAAGACAAAGAAAGGGGTAGAGATATCGGAACGTATCAAGTTCAACAAAGGGCTCCCCCAGGGGGACGCATTATGCCCTTGTTTATTTACTTATGTCTGAACCCGGTAGCATGGAAACTGCGAGCAAGTGAAGAATATCGTCTCTCCAAGCCCATCAGTGCCAAGATCACCAACTTATTGTATATTGATGATCTAAAAGTGTATGCCGCATCGGAAGGGAAGCTCGAGGGGGTGATGGTGGAAGTAAGAAATGTGATGGAAGATATTGGTTTACACTGGAATGAGAGGAAGTGCGCGACAGTACATGTGAAGCGAGGGCGGCTTGAGGACTCAGGGGAAATGAGGATGGGAGAAGCTGGTCAGATCAACAATCTGAAGGACGGAGTCCAATACAAGTTTCTAGGAGTATTAGAGAATATTCGACAGGAAGACAACCTTGTTTGGAGAATGCTGAGAAAGCGTACTTCAAGAGACTGTCGGTCATATGGTCAAGCCCCTTATCAGATTACAAGATCTTGGCAACTAACCAGTTTGCGTTGCCGGCTATGATTTATTTCATGTGGACACAAGTCTGGTCGATTGCCGAACTCCAACGACTTGACCGAGAGAGTAGAAAGTGTATGGTGGAGAATGGAGTGAAACACTCGCTGGGGTTGACAGCATATCTTGGCAGGGTGCAGTGCATTGGCCCAGACAAAGTATCTAGAGCGACACAACCATGCCCTCAACATTCTCTTCTTCGCAGTACTAAGATCCCTGAACCTTACTGATAAGAGCTCGCCATGGTATTCACCCATCAAGTCCAAGCCGGTGTACGAGAATGAACAGGCTTTACCATTTTGGGATGTCCCCGTGTTTGCTGACCACATTACTGTTTCAGCAAACGGGATAGACGTCGCAGTGGTTGACAAGGTGAGGAAAAAGGTGCTGGTGATCAAGATGACGTGCCGGTGGGTGGAAAATCGCACGAAGAAGAGCACGGAAAAGACAAGCAAGTATGGTCCCCTTTGGTGGGAACTACAAATGCGTTATCGGGGGTATTGTATCAAACAATACAACATAGTCATTGACGTCCTGGGTGGGTATTCAAGGGATGTCAGTCAAGTGCTTCGAAATCTTGTGGGAGAGGCAAGTAGTAAAGTGGCTCGCAAGGATGCAGAAGTCAGTTATTACCAGTACTGTCCATATCGCCCGCTATGTCAAGATCTTTCAGTTTTGAACAACAGTCTGAACATTCATGGTCATGTGTTAGGATTTTCAAGCTTATGTCTGACTCTTTTAGCAGTTATCTAGTTATATAGTTTTTATTATGAGCATTAGATTTCAGTATTATGAACATTAGATTTTACACTGACTCTTTTAGCAGATATCACTGACTCTTTTAGCAGATATATAATTATATAGTTTTTATTATGAACATTAGATTTTAGTATTATCCACTATGTACACTAGATTTTAGCATTACGCCTAGCTTAGTGAATCTTAGGTATCTGGCATCCAGATGTTTTATACTGTCCATAATAATAATAAGAAGAAGAAGGAGGAGGAGGAGGAGGAGGAGGAGGAGGCGGCGGCGGCGGCTGCAGGGATCACATTACAAGTTCCTTGGAATCATGGAGAACATCAAGCAGGATGACACCTTAGTTCTAGAGATTGCTAGTAAGGCATGTATAGAAAGATTATCATTGATTTGGTCTAGCCCACTATCTGATTACAACAAGGTGGTTGCAACAAACCAGTTTGCAATGCATGTGCTTACCTATTTTATGACAACCAAGACTTGGCCAATTATGGAATTACAAAGGCTAGACAGGGAATCAAGAAAGGTGATTTCAAAGAATGGGGTAAGCACCCGCAAGGATCAACAGCTATGATGTACTTACCAAGGAAGCTAGTTTGACGGGGACTCCAAGAGTATAGAGCGAGAGTACAAGCAGGAGATTATGCATCAACGAAGATCACCATGCAAGTAGCACTACAGGATGACTACACCTTGAGTACCTGCAACCAGTCATCACACATATAGAGACGAACACAGGTTTTCCAATTAAGAAGATAGGAAAGCAGTTGAAGGGCAGAGGGGTACAGAAGGATTTCAAAGAGATGAGAGGAGAGCAATGGCAGGGACGGCTGCTGACCCAGAGATGGGACGACGAAGAGGCTGGCAAAGATTGCTGATAAGGCTGTGTCACACTTGATATTGGTTAAATAGCTCTGAACAGCATCATTGAAAGCTGTGTATGTTGCTATTTTCTCTCCAACTTTAATGACAAGTTGGCAAACAAGCTTGGTTTTTTGCAAGGAAACTAAAGTTGTAATCTGACAATTAGGGCATGTTACAGTGTCATCAGTAAGAATTCTGCTGCAAACTATACAAGAATAATGTTGGTGAATATCAGTACCAATACAAGTTTCCTGTTACATCTCCAGGCACAATAATGCTACAGCATGTCTCCATTGGAGCATTTGTAAAGATCATGCATGATTATGAGACAAATGGCATCAACACGAGCCAGAGACTGTGATGCACAATAAAGACAACAACTTCGCCATCATATGGGACATACCAGTCAATACGGAGAGAATTATACCAGCAAGCAGACCAGACATCGTCCTTAAAGATTCAGTGTATTCAAACTGCAAACTGATTGATATGACTGTTCCATCATTGCACTGAAGGAAATCGAAAAGCAAAGCAAATACAAAGATTTAGACAGAGGAAACACAACTAAGTCCACTAATGAATAGACTTGAGCTGAGGAAAACGTATTTGACGAAGTTACCTTTGGTAAAAATGTAACTGCGTTGTCAAGTATCAAAATAATTTATAACATTGAGGCATAGTTGATTTACAAGCTAACACACTCAAACAATATTCTTAAGAAAATAATAAGGGGCTTGAAAAAAAAATTGTGTTACAGTGTTTAAGATTTTCATTAGATCTGACAAATACGGGATCGCTTGATCAAGATATTGGTTGAAATGAACTGATGCATTTAACAACTACCGTACTTATTCGGCTACAAGCCGATCTCGGCTATAAGCCGAGACCCCAACCTTCTTACGGATAAAATCAACTTGATTGACACGAATTGTAATTGCATAATACTCGGCTATAAGCCGAGACCCATTTTAGGTCTTGATGTGTATTATCGACTATGGAATTTTCGTAATTTAAAATACAAATTGACATTGACTGAAAAATTATACTCTAAGCAATCAAATGAACACGAAAGATAAGAAACAAACAAGCAACGTGATCGTGAGGTGACGAATATTATTAAACAATTTCTGACCTCACAGGAAACGTGTCTTCGTACAAGCGAAGCATTTCATAAAAAGTTATCCGACTGGAAACCTTACAACCTCGCCTTTAAACTTAAAATAGTCGCCGAAGCAGAAGCTGTAGAAAATAACTCCAAGATCGCCGGAGAATACGGCATCAGCGAGTCGATGGTTCCATCGCTGGAGGATATATAAGGCAAATCTGTTCAACGGGTTTTCAGAGCAAAGAATTCAAGGTAAGATTTTCCCTTTAATGCATACGGTTTTTTGCTTGGAAAATGTCGCTACAAGAAGAAATCCACTTGCGTTTCTGTCTCAAGTTTGCTATGGTGTCATGTGACAAGCTTGTTTACACGATCTGTGATGGTGCAATCTCGTTCCCAGGCTCCTCGTTCCTTTGATGGGTAAACCAGGCTTGGCACGATATTCCCAAGGAGATGGTGAGGCGGTCGTTTAAGACTTGTGGCACCTCTATAACGCACTCGACGGCACAGAAGACGATGCAGTCTTCGACGAGAATATTCCAGAACAAAAAAAAAGTGAAGACGAGGAAATGGACGACGAATTCGAGACAGACAGCGAGGAAGAAGATGAGCAATAAGATCGATCCCGATCACACAACAACACAAACGGCTCCTTTTAGCTTTACGAGCCACCAAGTAATAAAAGTCCATATTACACCAACAACATCGAAACAACAACTTCTCTTCATTTTACAACTAATTTAGTTCGGCTTGTAAGTGAATACACGTTCATTTCTTACTGTTTTAATTTGCTGAGAAAATTCTTTTTATCAAAAGTCCTCGGCTATAAGCCGAGACCCCTTCTACGGCTTCAAATTTGCCCAAATTGAGTGAGGATTTGTGTAAAAATCGCTCGGCTTATAGCTGAATAAGTACGGTAGTTTTATCCCCAATGCCTTCTCCTTTTATCGTTCATTTTGGTACCTTCTTATTGTGTTTCTTTGGGAGCTTAAAACTGACAAGACAAATTTCCAATAATTAATGAGTTAGACAAAAGTACATATGAATTATTACCTGTTTCCTGAGTTGTACTAAGGTCTTTTCATAAAACAAAGCATAGGATAGAGGAACATGCCAATCTGTATTTTATTCTTTCCCATGTCAGTAGACGTGCTTGAACTAAACAACAGTGTAGACAGTTTGTCTTCCATACATGTACCACTGTGCAGGAGGGCTAGGAAACTGTTGGAGCAGTTATTCCCCACTCTACCCCACCCTTTTTACTACCAAACACAACACTTTATGCTGTGGAAGTCATATAACAGTAGTAAATAACATTTGTTTTTATCTCTTCTTGTAGGGGAAGATTTGCATGCTCTTCAATTTGCATGGGTGAATAATAAATGACTTTTTTTTTTGTAATATTTCAATTTGATTGTTTACAGTTGGTGACTCCTCAGAGAATAGAAATGTTAAAAGCACAACTTCAAAAAGAGGTTGAAGGTCCCTACAAGGAGGTACACACTATCTTTTATTTTTGATGCAATTTGTTGTTTAGTGCCTATGTCTGAGAAGATTAGTGGAAGGTGTTATTTGTTGTCTTCTATTGCAACTAAATCCTGCCACAGTTCAACATCAATGTAATGGATTTTTTATTTTAGTTTTGGTTCAGTATACTTCGTCTTGAGTTTTGCAAGTAGTATATAATCATCATTATTGGAGTTTTCGTCTTGGTTGAGGGTCAAGGGTAACTAGTGGAGGGTCGAAAACATTCTTCAGTTATTTCTGAACGTTGACAAATCAACATTTTATAAAGGCTCATGTTTACACAAGTTTTTGCTGCACACTTGCCATATTTGTGTTTTTTTACTGTGTCCTGTGTTGTCTATAACTTTTACATTTCCATGGACTCTCCGTGGTGAATTGTCTGAGGCAGAAATCAATGCTTCAGTGGAAGAGTTGTTGATCATGGAGGTTTTAATAAGACAATTATTCTACTCTGGCTTGCTGGACATAAAATGGTTAATAACCAACTTGGCGGTATGCACCTCATTGGTTATCTATTACTTTATATCCAGCGCATCCTTGTAGAATAGTTAATATCTGTGTTTCTTTTACATAGAAATATGAAGCACTAGAAATGGAAATTGATAAGTACAGAAGGTAAGTACTTTACATGTATTCTCTATTTGTGGTTAATTTGAGAATGAGTTTTAATGGCAGGGGGACTGGTCTCCATGAAGCGTTTTCCAGGTCTAGTTACAAGTAAGAA
>NC_090874.1:28275232-28290232 GCF_036669935.1 Montipora foliosa
GAAATTGGTCGCCAGTTGTCTAGAAGTGAACCATTGTTTGATTTCTTTTCAGTGAGAGTAATAGCTGCCTGTTTTTGGGAACATGACGTTTCTGCTCTTTCAAAACATTCATTGGAGCACAGCATGAAGGGTATACATAGAATTCAACAGGAATTCTGTTAGTCCCAGGGGATTTGTTAGTTTGAAAATCTTGTAGGATTGACTCGCATTCCTTCAGAGTTATATTCCTCTTCCATAAGCACTTTTGTTCTTCTGTAAGTCTAGGGATTTTTATGTTTTTAAAGACAGATTCTGTTGCCTGTGTGCTGTCTGCACTCCTATTTCTACTTGTATATATATCTTGAAAAATCGTTTTTGTTCAGAAAGTATGTTGAAAGGATCGGTTTTGATATAACCACATATCTCCGCATATGCTTTTTAATATGGTTCCCTTTCTCTAAGTTAACAAAATATTTGGTGCTTCTCTCACCATGTTCGTGCCAGCGAGCCCCTGCGCAAATCACAATTCCTTGAACTTTTTCTTCGTAAAGTAACTCCAGATTTTCTTGCACTGAATTTAAAGCATCCACATCCGCCTCATTAAGATCATAATCAACATTCTGCTTAGCTTTGGTTTATCTGACAAAACTTTACCTTCTTTGGCTTACCACACATGAAGCTTCACTGTCATATCATTAATGTAATCATCATCATCCAAAAGGGAGCACTTCATTGCTGTTGCAGAAATGTATGGCAATTGCTGCATGGTCTGTTTCGATCGCTGGAATTATATCTCTTGCTATTACTAGATCATGCAGACTATTGAAAATCAGCCAGAAGTCTAAGCACAAAAGAATCACAGGGGAGTTTTGGCTCCATGTAACGCTTTTTGTTTCAGGATCTTTAACTCTTCAAATGTCAACCAGGTCGAGCTCTTCCTGCAAACTTTCAATTGTTGCAACAACAGATTTCCTTGGTATAAATATACCTCTTTTCTTATCAAGTAGCAGATTTAGAGGCCAGTTAACATCTCCTGCAATAATGATATTTTTTTCGTCCAGGTTTTCCTTGTACAATGTCGATCCTAAGGTGTTTAAAAATTTGACGATACCGAAATCTCTGTTTGGAGCATAAATATTAATCAATACATACATTTTGTCTTTAATTTCATCATTTAGAATTACATAGCGTCCCATGGGGTCCAGGTCTTTCGAATGAATGACACAATCAATACCTTTCTTGATCAAGGTTGGTACTCCACAAGAACTCGAGCTTCCAATTGAGTCATAATAATCTTGCCTGCCCATTCATTTTCCATTGCGTTTCTTTGCCTTTTTTTGAATGGTTTTTTTCTAAGACAGAAAAATCAGCCTTTTGCTTTTGACACCACGTAAAGATTGTTCTTTTTTTTTAGTGCTGATGAAATGTGTGGTCCAGTGGTTAGGGCGCTTTCCTTGAGTTCTGGAGGTCCCGGGTTCAAGACCAGCCTTGACCACATATTGAATTTGTTCCTGGTAGTCCCTTGTTCAACTTCCCAGCAGCACTTGTAAATAGTCACCTCGTTTACCTCCGGCCAGTTTGGATTCTTAACAGTTGTTGTTGTGCTGTTCTTCCATTTCATTAATTTGTTTTCATTGCCCTGAAAAGCCCGGATTGGGAGCAGTCAATTGAGTGTGTATTTACGTATATGTATACATGTATGTCTGCCCCTTACATTTAACGAAACCTGTTTACAGGTATTGATATCCGTTAAGTTAGTTTCATTGCCCTGAAAAGCCCCGATGGGGAGCAGTCAATTGAGTGTGTATTTATGTATATATGTATATATGTATGTCTGCCCTTACATTTAATGAAACCTGTTAAAAAAACGATATCCATTAAGTTAGTCCAAAGGTTAGAATTCAGATAACTGTGGGATTGTAGAAGAACTAAAATAAGCAAAAGGTAAGTTGTGCTTCACCAGGCTTCTGCTCAGTTACAGTGGTAATTAACATATGGCTTGTATTACACAAAAGGAAATGAAACAGAAATTATATCAATAATATAGGGAACAACTGATTGAGAAATATACTACATTTTACACAAACCATACAAAAATCAGGGGGAAAAAAGTCAAATCTCTTACCTTATTTTCAGAAAAAAACCATTCTGTATCCATAACTCCAAATGTCATCAATCCTTAGCCCCTTCACGATACTTTTAGAAATAGTGAGAATGAAAAAATGTGTCTATGGAATGTTAATTTTGAGAAGAAAAATTCCTTTGCTAAAAGCTATCCAAGGTGACAAACAAAAAAACATACACAATGAAAGTACAATATTAAAGTGTGTAAAATTAAGCTCGTAATAAACAAAGAACTTCAATAGTTATATATTTGCCATCAATATAAAGTTTATCTGGTCTGGATTACTGGAACTTGCATGTTTGCCTTCTTCAGTTTGTTCATCTTAACTTCTCTCAGTAATTCAAATTTAATGTTTCCGCTGTGGCTATGCGCCTTGATGTGACAGCTACTGATTTCATCCTTTCATTTTTCTACGCTTACCTGAAGCTCTTTAATGTGATTGTCTACAAATGTAGAATTTTTCTCAACAAGGCTCTTCTGCTTGTCTTTCACCGAACTCACCTCTATTCCCAGAGAAGGAACTTTGCCTTGTAGACCTTTAACAGCCCTATAGATGGTTTGCAACCAATCTAAGGAGACACAGATAACAATGCTGCAATTTACAATTGCTGATGGACGAACAAAAGGAGCTAATGAGACATCTTTTGCTTCCATCCACCAACACGGCAGGAATGACGCAATGTGAAAACCACCTATTCTGTCACAAATTTTGCCATGCTGTTTTCCTTTATTTTTTTGTCTTTGCTGTATAGAATATTTAAGTCCCAAGATGTGAAACCTTGATGAGGAAAAATTTAATCGAATCCACCAATCACAACGCTCAATTTCCAACCATCAAAAGGGATGTGAACGAGCTCCTACTACTACTATTGTGACACCTTATGAAAGAGGAGCCCAAAGTTTCCTTTCCTGTTAAATGATAAAGAGGATGAATAGAATAAAGTAACTGCCAAAAACTTGAACAAGAAAGCAATTCAGATTCATAATATACAGGTAATCATAGTATGTCTTCTAAATAGGAATAATGGTGACATGTTATTGTTTCCCTGTAATTTTGATAAAAAGAGCTTTTGTGAAATCGTAGCAATTGGACAAACCATAATGCACCATAGTAAAATTATTATTTAACATGGACACACTCAAGATATTCAAAAACAAAACTGAGCAATTCTGAAATTCGTTTAATTTGGATACAAACATGTTCCTGGCAAAAAAGGTAAACAGACTTGATTGTAAGCATATTTCCAGTGATTTAACGCCTTCAATATTCAGAGCAGCACTATCAGATTTCACCGCCAGACACATGTTCCTCAATGGACAACCTCTCAGGGGTGCAAAGGTGTACATTTTGGCAGGAAATTCGAATTTGGACGGGAAATTCAAACGTACATTAGGCAGGAAATTCAACATTTAAATGATGACGTCACAGATACATGAAAGAGTAAAAGGAGGGCGATATAGGAGAAAGACAAGGGGGATGACGTCACACACAGAGATGGGTTGAGAGGGAATGGCATCACAGAGACTGGCGCCCCTCACGGTAAGAAATGGAAACAAGACGGGATTTTTTTTTATGAATCAAACGGTTTAATGAGAAACTTTGCAGTTCATCATTTTTGGCATTCATGACTTTTTCTAATTTGCCAAACCATCCACCAGAAAGAAGGATAATGTAATGATTATGTGACACATAACACTTTGTGGAACACATATTGTTCCATGAATGTAGTGTCGCATTGCTCCATGTAGTAATAAAAACACAACAAGAGACCAGGGTTTGTGTCGTTCGAGACTAACGCTAATGATTTAATCACTGTAATATGAAGATTCTAAACTTATAATGGTTTACGTCACAGTAGCTCGTTAGATGTCGGCTGCAGAAGAAGCAAAACTCATCCGAAGATCTGGTAAAGGGAGAGGATTGTCTAAGTGTTTATATTGTCAGTCAGTGACTGCATTTGCAAAAACTGCTATAACATAAAACGTGCAGTGGTTGTGTTTTGAGTAGGCTCGTAAACTTGGATAGAGTTTACTTTGTCTTGGTTCTATGCATTCCACAAAGTGTTATGTGTCACATACTCGATACATAATCCTTCTTTTTGCTGGACGGTTTTGCAAATTATAAAAAGTCTATGAAATCAAAAAATGACAAACTTGAAGAGAATGCTCACAGTTTTCTGATGGACAATGAACTGAATTCGGACGATAAAGCAAACAGTCGTCTTCTTGCCGCACTCCTGTCAGACAACAAAGGGATGTAAAAAAAAGGGCTATGGGGCGTACGTGTGGGGCACGGTCTCTAAACTGAGTTGATAATGTACAGAACGTTGAGAACTCAACTTTGTTTGTCTTTTTTCTGGTCTCTGTGTTGTAAGTATTTCTCCAGGGAGAACCCTTATGGGGATGTCCCCTCCAATTTTTTTCTGCAAATAGTTTGTCATTAAACCGTTTGGTTCCTAAAATGGTCTTGTCTTGTTTCCATTTTTTATTGTGAGGTGGGTGGGTGTCTGTGACATCATTCCCTCTTGACTCATCCCCATGTGTGACGTCATCCCTCTTGTCTATATCTTTTATCGCCCTCCTCTCTTCCAACTTTTTTACAATGTGACGTCATTGCTTAAATTTTGAAATTTTCACCCAAATTTCCCGCCAAAATGTGAATCCCCCAATCAGAACGCTCCAATTCCAATGGTTAAAAGGGACATGAACACGGTCCTACCGCTACGTATGATGCCCTCCCCATGTAACACTTTTTTTCTTTCATGAATGCAGGGATTTCTTCTGTGGCGTCCATAATGATTCCCAGTCCATTGCCTGTAGAAATCTCATAGTACACCCCTCCTGATGTCCCGCCACATTTTTGCCCTGCACAACATGTATTTTTTCAACTCCCTGGACAATTGCTGAGAATCAATATTTTGTGTGATGTTTTTGCCCATTAGTACATCCTTGTTAGAAAAAGTTATTTTGGGACATTTTACTTATTGCGGGAGGGGAAAGTAATTTCCTTAAAGGGGCTAGGTCACGCTATTTAAGGTAAGTTTGTTAAATTTTGTTAATTATGAGCTCTAAACGTCAAATTGGCAGAGCAAGAGTCTTCCATTTGCAAAATCACGGCCACATAACAACTGAGAATGATTTTCCAGCTGTGTAAATGACATTTTGATATAGACTGATATAAATTTGAAAAAAGGTGGGCCGACGTTTTTCAAATTTACCCGAATTCAGTCCATTTCAATCTTCTCCAGTTTTGTCCATCCATGTCACTTCTTGGCTTCCATGTGCTTTGTTAGAGTTCTTCTAAAGTTTTGAACAGTTATTTTGATATTTTAGTTAATTCTATGACCATTCGATCAGAGCTGAAATTGCCTAAAATTGCGTGACCTAGCCCCTTTAAGGGGAATCTGAATTTCTTGGCTTAATGATTAAAGAACCCTTTTTTTCCAAAACGAAGATACAACACAATCAGATGATGGAGGAGATACAAGCCCACAGTGATATGCAGGTATTGTTTGAATACTTATTTTAATGATAATGGACCTTATTTATAAATGGCAGTCAATTTATAATTCTTTTGTCGAAGTGCAAATTAGCCTACCAAGCCTCGATACCATACAGTGAATTGAAAAGAATTCTTGCTCTAAAATGAGGCTTGGTAGGGTAATTTGCACGTGGACAAAAGAGTTATAAATGTGACTGCCACTTATGAATAAGGTCTATAATCTGGTGCACATTCATATTCAAAGGCATAAGATCATGCTAAAACCCTCCGTGAGGCACCTTATTTTCACCAATGAGGTCAGAAGCCATTATCATCTGCAGGAATCCCAGGAGGGTGATGATAAAATTTTATGTGATTGTGAAGGTAGATCTGTTTTGGCAAAATGAGGACTTGACTTTATTTTGAAAAGAAGTTGACGTTTCTTAAAAATCTTCTTAGGATGTTGAAGTAACATAAAAAATGAGTGCGAGTGTCTCATCAGGCCTTTCACACACTGAGAAATAGGTGAACGCATGATGCCGAAAGGCGGAGAGCTTGTATTGTTTCGAGGTGTTTGGGCCCCCTGGTGATACAGGTTTTCAAACTTTTTTACTATGTACATGTATGAGTGTGATGTTATTATATTTTGTTTTATCAAACGAGTGATACTAATTTGTAAAGGAGAATTTTGAATATGCAAGATTTGGATGAGTTTAAAAATTAAGAGGTAGAACTTGTTAGGAAATTTACATAACTGGCGTGATGGGTAGCGAGTCAGAATCACACTGTTTTAGCCAGCCAAAATCGTCTTTCCAAGAAAGTGATTTGGCTAACGAGGTCATTCCAGGTTCAATTAAACACAAAAATAAGTGGGCTGTGTAGCTAAATCAGGGGATAAATGTTGTGTGGAAACTTCAAAAGACCTAATAAAGATGACGAAAAACTCTGCAACTGCCGACGACATGAGAACTGCCCAACTAATGAGAAATGCTTCACAAAGAACTTAGTTTATAAAGCTGAAGTTACATCAACGGAAGATAACACTAGACAAACATACATAGGAGTAACTGCCAACGACTTAAGACAAGATACAGAAACCATTTATAATCCCTACACAACGAAAAGTACAAACATGAAACGGAGTTATCCAAACACGTTTGGAAGCTAAAAAAGGAAAACCGACAATTTTCGATCAGATGGGCCATCGTCAAGCAAGTACCAGTGGGCAGAAACGGAAAACGAAACTTCAGTCTGTGCCTAGAAGAAAAGCTTATGATTATGAAAGGCTGTTCAAAGAACATTTTTAATACACGCTCTGAAATGTTTTGTAAATTTGGTCATGTTATATAACACCATCATTTTGGATGTCACCTTTGTTTTTATGAGCTTATAATAAATTTGACCTGTCAGTTGCCTGAAGATCACCAACCCATGTGAAACTCAGAGTAGCGACAACTGATCTTTGCCTTATGGAGGTTGTTTCACTTGTCCTGGGAGTGCAAGCATGAAAAGGTGTGAACGCATCTGCGTTCATTATAGTCCTTTGCCAACATGGTGTAAGTCAGTCAATTTCGGATAACATATCTCACAAGAAAGGAGCGGGTATGGGAGAGAAAGTTACTGTTTCAAGTGATTAACGGAGGTGCTTTTTTTGACAATCTTTGCCAGAAGACATTAGCATTTGGAAGGTGTCAATCTCGAATACTGATACCTTCAATGGATGCTCACCAGATCTCTTGCTGTCCCAGATGTGGCAAGAAAGTGGGCCAGCCAGAGGAAATATATAAATGGGAATACAAAAACAAATCTCCAAGGTGGCAACACAAAAGACAAATTTATAAGCACAAAACGGCTCTTTAGGGCTACCAAACAAAATAAAAGTTCATAAACTGAGATTTGAAAAGTCCCTTTCTCTGAGAGCAAAGGGTAATGGAGTATGCGAAAAACCCGCATATACATGTAAGAACCTACAAGCTCAAATTTTGGCATTTAAATACCCAAAATATAAAAGCCTGTTCACCCTGGCGAAGAAAAATAGGTTATACAAAAAGGGAGTCCAATTTTATTGTGAGAGAAACTTCTGGCAAGGAGTTATTGTATATGTTTTCTTTGATTTACATTTTTTTGACAGAAAATGAAAAAAATCAAGCCCATGTTAGATTTCTATACAAATTATTGAAATTTCGTGTTATTATTTGTGATTAACTCATGCAAGTGCTCTAATAGTCTGAGTGGTACAGTATCTTGAATGCAGAATTAACATTTTTGTTTCTAGAAAAGTGGATAAATACCATGTCCTCCATCCTCAGACTCGTGTAACGTATTTAAGGGATCTTAATTCACCTGTCCCCTTAATTCAGCTGTGAGGAAAAAAAAAAGAAAATGAATAGTTGATTGCAGCATCTTAAAGTTACAGTTAAAACCAATGTAGTACATGTGTATACCATGTATTGTCCTGTAAATAATGTCTCAGATATAGCCTGGGGTCAGGCTCTTTGGTGAGGGGGTTACATGAAAAATAATTTTTACTGTTTCTCCCCAAGATAACCTCTCTAAAACAAGAAAGAGATTCCTTACTCCAGAAAATTGAACACGAGAGTCCACCAGATGCACAGCAGTCGAGAGATCTGCAGAGAGAGAATGCTCAGGTTTGTTGTCATTTCGGTTAAGAAGTATTTCCAATTCATGTAATGCTTGCTAATGTCATGCTAGGAAAGTACCATGGAAAATTTGATAGCTGCACTAATGAAATGCTTTTCATCAAAGGCTAAATGCTCAATGTATATATGCTATAGAGTGACTCTATAGTTCTAAGTTTCTGGTTTAACTTTTGATAAAACTTGTACACTGAATGGCACTTTTTTGAGCCATTGTTAGTAGTAGTACCGGCTACTTCAGACCCATTTTGACAGGTAGTCATCAAATGACATCAACAAGCAAAAAGACAAAAGAAGGGGGCGTGCATAAGTTAAGGGCAAGTTGGGGCATGATGCAAGACCACGTAACCGTAACCCTAACATGTGTAACAACACATGCATCACATGAATTAGGGTTAGGTTATGAGATGCCAGTCACGTACCTACATGAGGTGAGAAGGCAAGGGGGACGTGCATTAATTAGGTGCAAGTTTCAACAGGTAACCCTGGCTCTACGACACTGCAAGTTTCAGTGGGGAAAATATATTAAGCGGGTACATGTGTGTGGCGCATAAAATAGTACTTTGTGTCCATGTCATTTTGGCAGTGTGTGAATAGGCTGGCTTTGAGGGAGAGCTCCTTCCTGCTCTGGAGTTGAAGAGGGAATGAGATATGACAGCAGAGCAAAGACAACAACAACACCTTTATTCGCTTTGTACTTAATTACATCCATATGCATAAAGAGAGAAGAGATAATTTTTTTTTCTGGTACTTAAAAGCCTGGAGCTGAAAGAATCCTAAGATTTTCTAGCCAGTTCTCCAGATGTTTAAAGTTGTGAAGAATTGAGATAGAATCTTCTAAGAAGCAATTTTAAAGATAGAATGCAATAAGAGAGAAAGTCTATATGCTTAAGTTATGTTTAACTATGTTGTTCTGACAGTAAATGAGGTTTCAGTTGTTTTGAGAATTGATATACATTCAGTTCTTTAACGTTTGAGGGAATTTTGTCCCAGACAATACATGCAGCATATTCGATTGTTTGTTTTCCCGTGTTAGTTTGCATTTTTTTTATGTAAAGGTTTTGTTTCGATGCATGCCTGGTATTGTAGTTGTGAACATTACTAGCATATTGAAAATAATTTGAAAACAGCTTTGGGAGGAGGCCTTTATGCCAAAAGTACGTGAATTTTAAAATGTGGAATCGATAAACATTATGTACCGTCAGAACATCTAATAAATTTAGCAGGGGAAGTGCACTTTCTGTGTGCTCGCCATAAGTTGTGGCAAAGAAAATAAGCCTACCAGAATGATTTTGTTTAGTTTGTATCTTATCAATATGTGTTTTATATGCACTTCCCCATGCCATGTTTGCGTAGGAAATATATGGGTATATTAATTAAGCTATAGTATATATGTTTCATTTGCGGAAGAGTAAGATAATCTCTCAGCTTAGACAAAATACCATTGTTTCGTGCAATTCTTGTACAGATGTATGAAATATGATTATTAAAAGACATCGTTTCATCAAGCAAAACACCTGAATACCAGTACTTTATTTTTTGCTTCCTTTGTAGCACATTTATCGTACCATCTGCAATTTCAATATTGATATTTACTTGGTCATCTTTTTTCTTCTTCAAGACTAAGGAAAAGAAACCACTCACAATCACACCAGATGACCTCATCAAAAAGCAGTCAGAAACACAATCAAATAAAAATAGCAGTCAAAGGAAAAACCTCGAGAATATCTTGATTTGATCTCTGTTTCCACCAGTTTTGTAATATTTATGTTCATGTGAAGTTGTCACAGTTCACTGCCAGTTTTATAGCTATTGTTTTCAAGCAAGACGCAGCTGGAATATTTAATTTGCTGACCGGGTTTTAGTTGCTTGGTTTATCAATCAAGCAGACACGAGAAAGCAAACATTTCAAACGTTTGATGGAATGAACAGAAAACCCTTATGACAAAGGTTTTGGCTGAACCTTCTGTATTAATGAAACATGTAAAGGGATGTTTGGTATTTTTAGTCACGTTTTTTAATCAAGGTTGAACGTTTTGATGTTTTTGTTCAACTTCAAGACACAATTTTTTCCGTGGGAACATTGAAAGCGTCTATTGTTACAAACTACAAGCCTGGGCAAGTATTGTAGCAGTCGGTTAATGAATTATCTGAAGTAATCTCCTCTGAGCATATAAAAGGAGATCTCTCGAACACTCAAACTCATTCGCTTTTAAATCTTCTTCAGGAGAGAATCAAGAGCGCTCTAGGATCGTGTGTTCCAGGGAGTGTCCAACCATTGGAAGTAATGAATGAATGAATGAAATCTATATTGATAATACTAAGCAGAACAGATTGTGCTAGTTTACAAGAATTTGAAGTTAAAAACTTACTAAGTACAATGTATATATATATATCCCTTGGAAAGTTATAGAATTGATAAAATTTTAGATAAAATTAAAAAAGCATCTATTTATAAAAATATTCTTACAACGTTCGGTATTGACCCTAGGTAGGATAAAATTATGCCCCCTACTCTTAGCCCATTTCTGTCTCTTTGAGGAGGAAGAAGGTCATGGAAAATGTGGTTCCGATCATCAACTATACTATCCCAAAGTTTCCTATCCCTCTCCTTTATCTTATCATTCATGGTAATTAGATTACTTGTATAACCATACTTATATGCTCTTTTGTTGAATTTATCAATTCTACTGAGATACTTTGCATTGAATGCAGCCCCCCACACCTCGATCCCAAAGATAAATAAAGACATAATTAAACTGTTATATAACATAGTCAGCTCAATAGGAGAATAACCATAGAATTTACAGACTCTTAAAATGTATAATCGTGAACTGGCCTTACTTAAAAGGGTGTCAAATTGTTTATCCCAATTAGTAGGATTTGTTGATTTTGTTGTTCAATGGTGGTAGGTTCATTGGCCTGCCACACTTCCCATTCTTGGTAGGTCTG
Organism: Montipora foliosa; assembly: GCF_036669935.1. Classification (NCBI taxonomy): domain Eukaryota; kingdom Metazoa; phylum Cnidaria; class Anthozoa; order Scleractinia; family Acroporidae; genus Montipora; species Montipora foliosa. The sequence goes on from NC_090874.1 coordinate 28,286,427, forward strand.
CTCCATGACTTGCACAGTGGGTTTGGGTGGGATGGGTGACAGGGCTGGCAATTCCTTACCTCCTCCATTTCTTTCAGAATGGCCAGAGCGTTCTTTTTTCTGCATGTTTGCGTGACTTCTGTCTTTTTCTTGGTAGGAGGTTTGGATGGACGAATCGTTACGACTTGTTCTTTTTCAGATATGATAAAATCTCATGAAAAAAGTGGGCAAGAACACCACTTTTATAACCCCAAAACGTTTGTCCCTCAAGGTATGATGGACCAGTGACGTCATTAGGAACCAATCACAGAATGGTCTATTTGCCTTTTGATTGGCTATCGATGAGGTCATGGTATCTTGTGATTGGTTTTCGATGAGGTCATCTGGTGTGATTGTGATTGGTTTCTTTTCCTTACTCATGTCTTTGCTCCATTGTCATCTCTCATTCACAGTTCAATTCCAGAGCAGGAAGTATCTCTCTCTCTTCAAGCCAGCCAAAGTGATATGCAGACACAGTACTATTTTATGTGCCACACACACATATGTGCGCTGAATATATTTTCTCGGTTAAAATTTACATGTGTTGTGGAACAAGGATTGCATGTTCAAATTTATGCACACCCTCATTGCCTTCTCATTTTGTGTACGTACGTGACTGGCATCTCATCAACCCAACCCTAATTTATGCAATGCACATCTTAGGGTTATGCAGCATTGCATCATGCCCCAACTTGCCCTTAATTTGTGCATGCCTCCTTCTTTTGTCTTTTTGAGTGATGTCATCATTAGATGACTACCTGCCAAAATGGGTTTGAAGTACCCAATACTACTACTATTTTTTTATCCTCGATTTATATATTCTAGTTAATAATTTTAAGAAATGAGTGACCACTTTCAATTTAAAACAGGACGTTTTGGTCGTTGAAGGACCATCATCAGTTGTAATGAGAGTTACAGTTGTGATTTGAATTATAACAGCAATGACACAATTTACAATTCAACGGTTGACATGTAAATGTGCGCGACATAACACAAAGCATTCATCACACCACATGCATAACGAACAATGGCAAAATAAAATGAATAATCGAAATAAATGATAGAAAAGTAAATACCAAAAGAAAAGTAACAGTAATAATTATAATTAGAACAAAAGATTGAGGTTGGGATGTTTTACTTGCTTGTTTATTAATGATCGATTCGTCCAGGAGAGATATTGAGCTTCTTTCAGAAGGAGCTGAAGTCTATTTGATGCCAAATCCAAAATAGAAAAGCATTTTTTGGGGCGTCCAACTGCTGAAGATCTCCTCTTGCCCCTATTTTGGCAGTCCTTTTCATGGGACACCAGGAGAATGTTAGATAAATGTAAGGATTCTCCTATTTTTTATGACAGTCGCTATGTTGATGACACTTTTTGTGTTTTCAAAACTGAGCATGATGCTCTCACGTTTTGCAACACTCCAACATTAGTTTCACATTGGAAAAGGAATTAGATCACAAATTAGCATTCCTGGATGTTCTGGTGAATAACTACATGGGAATGTTCATACTTCAATCCTCCACAAATGAACTTTCACGGGTTTACCTACTAACTTTTTTAGCTTCTGCAGACTGCAGACCAGGGGTAAAATGCAGATTGAGGCTATAAAGTAACTGTTGAAAAAGCCCAAACCCCTTAGAAATGCTAACCTTAGGCCTAAAACAATATTTAGGCTTAATTGTTAGCATTTCTAATGGGTTTGGGCTTTTTCAACAGTTCATTATAACCTCAGTCTGCATTTTACCCCCGGTCTGCAGTCTGCAGTCTGCGTTTTATACTGACCCCTTTCAGATATAAGGTTGGTCTGGTTTTTGCATTAGTTGATTGAACTTAAAAAAGCAACAGCTCTTTGTTGGGCCTCCATAATAACATTAGGCCTAACAACTCTTGTTTAGGTCTAATTAGGCCTAAGGCTAGCTTTATTGAATGTTTAGGTTTCTTTCTGTGATGGTAAAACAGAGACCTGTGACCTGAGACCTGTGTTTTGTACCTGCTGGGAATAAATATGAGGATTTGCATGAGTTTATTTCTAAGAGCCTTGAGAGGATGCCTTTATTTAGGACTGAATTTTAATATATCAAAATTGGGGGCTACTATGATTGTTACTGTTATTTTTATTTTTTAATTTACTTTTCTTGATTATTCATTTTATTTTGGTTTTGTTTATTATACATATGGCATGATGGATGCTTTGTGTTGTGTCTTGTGCACTTGCATTTCAACCATTGAATTGTAAATTGTAAATTGCTGTTATAACTCAAATCACAACTGTAACTCTCATCACAACTGGTCATTATTATTAATGTACGCAGCCAAATAGAAAATCGGCCTCTTCAAAACACACGCTCAGCGGGCCACAAAAGACTGACAGCGGGCTGCTAATGCATTATCAGCCCTACAGCTGATTGGTTCTTGCTTCAACTTTGTGATATGCCTATTATTTATAGGCGATTTTACGCATTTTTTCGGTAATTTTAAATAAGTTCGCTGGACTGAGTTGATTCGTTAATAGCTTGTTCAATCAACACTTACATGATGATTTGAAGTGACTTTGAATTCGGTATTCACTTAGCTTGTATTATTAAAACTCGCATTCTTGATATCATTTGGCCTTGTTTATTGATAATAATGATAATGACATGACTTTTTTCGGGAATATTGTTTATTTGCGCCCTTGTAGTTTCATTTGCGGCCCTTGCTAAATCACACTACGGAGGCGCAAATAAACAATATTGCCTCGAAAAGTCATGTTATACCCTTATTGAAGGATTGAAACATGTCTTGTTTTAAATTGAAAGTGGTTATTCATGACATATACAGTACACGTTCAATTTTGTGCTGTTGAATTTTTCATTCTTCTGGCATTTGTTACTTCCCTCTTTAAAGAAGCATCAGACATGTAAAGTTTAAAAAGTCTTGTTCTCTTGACTTAATTAGCTCCACATGAAACTCAAAGGCCTCTTGGTTGAACTAGATGAAATCAGAGGACAGCAGGAATCGTCTGGTATACAGTCTGATCATGTGAGTTCTTCATTTTTTTTACTTCATGGCACTGCTAGGGAGAAAATAAAGAAATTTGAAGAGAGGACAGCTTCAGGCAGATCAAAACAACATTTTCTTTTTTTAACCACAGTCATGTCCCTCAGAACTGGTAGGCATTAATTGGAGTACAATGTTACTCCACAGTAGTTTAAGTTAATATGGAAATGGTGGTCTGCCATCTTGGGCGGGTCATATTACTCTGCATTTTTAGTAAAACCGAGGTCTTTCATTGATGATGTGGTAATATTTTTTCAATTTTAAAACAATTGATTAAATGTGACCCTCCATATGATTTTAGGGACAAAGGTGATAGCACGCTCACAACACGCTTCCACTTGAAAACAATAGAAACTGACTAAAACACGCTTGCTGAGCACACTAGAGCACACATTAATGAGCTTATGCTTTTGTTTCATGTAACACACTTGAAACAATACAGCGTGAGCACGCAAACACGGAAAGCGTGTTAATCTTCGAAAATTAATGAAACCTAGCGTGCAAGAGGACACAGCACACTAGCACACTAGTGTGTTAGTGTGCAGCACGCATGTTAAAAGAGCATATTTAATATGCTCTTTTTAGGGTATATTTTGTATGTTGTAAAAGGAATGATGGCTTATTTTAGTAGTATGTCTTAAAAATTAAACAGGGTTAACTCATTCACAGTACTACAGAGTTTGAAATTTTCCTTTAGGTGGACAGGAAATAATTTGCAAGGCTTTGCCAAGAGCTCTTTATACAAGGT
>NC_090874.1:28300232-28302732 GCF_036669935.1 Montipora foliosa
GGCCATACGTAGTTTATCACATGCTGTATTCATGCACTCGCTTGAACAAAGGCAAGTGAGCGTGAATGTTTCAAAGCAGTAACCAATTTGAACACTTTCTGAAAAAAAAATCCTTTGATAGTGCCATTAGTTACCAACAAACAGGTTCGCAAGCATAACAAACCACTCCTAAATAATGAACATTTGAATCTGTTTCAAATCAATTGCACAGCAATTTGCATATGATGTCGGAGAGGTTACAATTCATTTCTAAGCAAATGTCATGTGATGTCTTCATTGGCACAAGAAAACTCGTGGTATCATAACAATACTAATAATCAAGAAACAAAACCTTCTACAGTTACATGTATAACTCCTTTAAAGAAACACTTATCAAGAGAACTAAAATGTCACCTGTGAAATCAAAAGTGAAGAGAGCGAAATGGCTTTTTCTGCTCCAGCTGACAGGTGTTTCCATATGTACATGTAACACCTTTCTTGGGTGTAGATTTAATAAGGCCACCTTTAAATTTGCTTGTTTCATTCCTGTTTGATATCATTTTCAAAGGGAATGCACATCAGCAGCAAAATACAAACAATAACAATTGTGTGCCTTCATTTTACGAACACACGAATCAACTTTTTAAAGACATGTTTTGGCATTACTCATGCCATCATCAGTTTAATTTAATCTTCAAACCTCTCTCTCTTATATACGATACACTTGGAGGACATTAAAATTTAGGATTGTTACAATGACGGTTACATTTTGAAAAGATGATCCAAAGTTGCATAACATAACATAACATATCATGACAAGATATGTGAAGACTGTAAGCATCTCTAGCTGAGTGTAGGCTCGTAAAACAACTAGGAGCGCACTTTTGTTTACAGTCAGTTGAGGTAATTACATGTTTTTGTACATGAGGATTCTTGTCAGTGAACAGATGTTCCTTGACCCTAGTTGAAAAATGGCATGACTTCTCACCAATGTAATGGGAGTTACATCCCACACAGGTAAATTGATAAACAACTAGGTATTTTAAAGCATCACCAAAAAAACCAAATGTTCAAGTCTTTTTCATCTTTTTGTGAATTTCATTTTGTTTGTTTAATTGAGGAAGAAATCTAAATTTTTTTTTAACCGAAGCAGAGCTCCAAAGAGTGAAAAAGTGTAGTCCCATGTGGGGCTTTTTTACACTAATGCAAATAGTTTTTTATTCAAAAAATGTACTTTGTTAAATATGTGTTCCACTTTTGAATAACTTTTTTCGGAAAAACTTGTTCCTGTTTTTATGTCCTTTTTTCATTTCATAAATTTTATTGAATAAATAATTTGGAACAATATCTTTATCTGACTTTACAAAATGTCCTTTGCATTGTGAAAGGAAATATTTTTATGTTATTAAACTTTTTTCTTGTATCAGGAAAAGTTCTTTTTGGACTTTTACTAATAGTATGGAATTGTTCCATTCGTTTTTTGATAATATTTTCTAATTTTCGCATATTATTTTTATAAGATTTTTTTCTGTTGTTTCAACTAGTTCTTGAGAAGTTTTTTCAACCAGATGTTGAAGATAGTGGACTTGGAGAAAAAGTTTGTCGTAAAGTGAGAGTAGTAAGAGATTGCGGTGATGTCTGACTATCATCATCAACTGAATAATCTATCAAGTGAAGTTATGATCTTCGCAGTTATGAGAGCAATTTTTGCAATTGCGTAGAGAAGCCTGATTTCATATCCGCAGTGCACATGATTCATTTCATATACCATTTCATCATTGATTCATTCCTCACAGGACCATTAGAACCCACAAATGACCAGCTCCCAACGTCAGTGGCTTCATAGCTCAGTTGGTTAGAGCGTCGCACCGGAATCGCAAGGTCACGGGTTCAAACCCCGTTGGAGTCCTGAATTTTTCAGGCTTCTCTACGCAATTGCAAAAATTGCTCTCATAACTGCGAAGATCATAACTTCACTTGATTTCATATCCGCAGTGCACATATGATTCATTTCATATACCATTTCATCATTAATTCATTCCTTACGGGACCATTAGAACCCACAAATGACCAGCTCCCAACGTCAGTGGCTTCATAGCTCAGTTGGTTAGAGCGTCGCACCGGAATCGCGAGGTCACGGGTTCAAACCCTGTTGAAGTCCTGAATTTTTCAGGCTTCTCTACGCAATTGCAAAAATTGCTCTCATAACTGCGAAGATCATAACTTCACTTGATTTCATATCCGCAGTGCACATATGATTCATTTCATATACCATTTCATCATTGATTCATTCCTTACGGGACCATTAGAACCCACAAATGACCAGCTCCCAACGTCAGTGGCTTCATAGCTCAGTTGGTTAGAGCGTCGCACCGGAATCGCGAGGTCACGGGTTCAAACCCTGTTGAAGTCATGAATTTTTCAGGCTTCTGTACGCAATTGCAAAAATTGCTCTCATAACTGCGAAGATCATAACTTCACTTGATTTCATATCCGCAGTGCACATATGATTCATTTCATA
>NC_090874.1:28305232-28310232 GCF_036669935.1 Montipora foliosa
TTTTTTAAAACTAAAGCATTTTTAGAAAGTTGTGCTCTTCTACTTATCAGCAATGCATAATAGTGTTTGGATTTTTTCGTTAAAGTATTAAAATCATTATTCCTGATTATCAAGGAGGGTGGCATCGTTAAAAGGGTGCAATCATTTGCTCCAAGATTAAGCTTTAAATGCGGAGGTACGGCAAGTCTGATACCTGCCCATATTAAGAAATTAGTCTTTTCAATATTTTTAGCAATTATATTATACGACTCAGTAATATTTAAATCAATTCGAAGATCAGATACAAGAGGCTGGAGTTGAAGAATGTTTTGTAAAATATTGGTTTATCATTTACTCGAATGTCTTTGTTATTCCATATTATATTCTGATATAGTTTCTCTGAAGAAAAGTCTTCTCGGAGCTCTGACCACCATTGAAGTAGTTCAGAATAAAATTTTGAAGAGATAGCAAGATCTTTTATATCGTAGTTGCAATAAAATAAAAAGAGACCGCTGACATTTTTTAGTTGATGACGCAAATAATTTTTGCATGTGCCGTTGTTTTCACTGAAAATTCTCTTTAGCCAAGATAGTCTTAAGGATTTAACCATTGTTTTTAAATCAATCATTTTCAAGCCACTCTTTTGGTAAACGTTTATTGTTGATAAACGTGTGACTTTGTCTACTCCTTTCCATAGGAATTTAAAAATCAATCTATTTAATTCTTGGATCACCCCCATGGGGGTGGTTAATAGTGATGCTATGTAAACAAACTTTGGACTAATCAAGGATTTTATTATAGTTCTCTTTCCATAAAGGGAGAGACCTCTTGCAGACCATATATTTATAAGTTTTTTAACACTGTCTAGTCTTTGTATGAAGTTTTTCTCATGTAATAGTTTCTGATCATAAGACTAATAGACACCAAGAGCTTTGACTGGTTCATTAGTCCATTTAATTCCAAAAGGTGTTGATTTATTTTCTCTTAAAGATCCAATCCAAATTCCTTCTGTTTTAGTGGGATTTACAGCTAAACCAGAGATCTTCTCAAAATCGTCTAGTAGCCTGAAACGAGTTTGCGCAGAGTTAATGTCTGAGAGGACCGCTTTTGTATCGTCAGCATACTGAAGTAATTTAGTTTCGTTCTTTTCAATAGTAATACCTTTTATCATTGCATTTTGTCGAATTGAAATCGCCAAAGTTTCAGCATTTATTACAAAGAGATATGGAGAAAGTGGGTCTCCTAGTCTAACTCCTCGCCCGAGTGTCAAAAATCAGAGATAATGCCATTGTTAATTACACCACTTTGTATATTTTTATAAAAAGTGATAACCCATCGAATGAGACTGGAGCCAAAATTAAAAGATTCTAAACATCTTAGTAGAAAATTCCATTCCAAACTATCAAAGGCCTTCTGAAAATCAATAAAGATTAGTAAACCAGGAATATTTTCGTCGACAGTAAAGTCCATTATATCAAAGATAGATCTTACTGTTTCACCAATATAGCGGTCTTTTATAAATCCAGTCTTTAGACATAATTTTTGCATCTACATTTACCAGAGAAATTGGTCGCCAGTTTTCTAGAAATGAGCGATCTTTTCCTTTCTTTTCAATAAGCGTAAGAAGAGCCTGTTTTTGAGAGCATGACATCTCACCTTTCGCGAAGCATTCATTTGTGCATTGGATACAAGGCTCGCAGAGTAGTGGCCAGAATTTTTTGTAAAATTCGATAGGAATTCCATCATTTCCAGGAGTTTTATTGTTTTGAAAGCTTTCTAAAGTGAGTGTGCATTCTTCTAAAGTAATACTACCTTTGCAAGATAACATTTCCTCTTCTGAAAGTTTGGGAATGTTCAAATCTTTTAAGAATGATTCGATTTTCAATGAGCTATCGTCATTGTTGTTTCTACACGAGTATAGTTCTTTATAAAATCGTCATTGTTCGGACAAGATCTTGAAAGGATCTGTTGTAAACGAGCCATTTATATTTAACTTTCTCGTGTTTTTTAACATGATTTCGTTTTTCTAGGTTCAAGAAGTACTTAGTACTTTTGTCACCATGCTCATGCCAGCGTGCTCGTGCTCGAATAATTATTCCTTTCACTTTTTCTTCATAGAACAATTCCAGCATATCTTTATCAGAATTAAGAAGATTTGCATTCAATTTAGTTGGATTTGTTTCGAAAGTACGTTGTGCAGTGGTACACTGTTCCTGGAGTCTTTTCTCTTTTTCCTTTCTGTCACGAGCTTTCCTTTTAGAATACTGAATAGAGTAAGCTCTCACATTGTACTTTAACCAATCCCAAATGCAGCGATAGTCCGAGAGTTCTTCATGACCTTGAGCTAACCAGATTGGGATACTCTCTGTTATGACGTTAACATATTCTTCGTCATCCAAAAGGGAGCAGTTCATTTTCCATACAACTGGACCTTTAATATCATCGAGCGTATTAACAAATTCAAGGGTAATTGCAGCGTGATCTGTTCTAATGGCAGGTATTGTATCAGTTGCTTTAACTAGATCGTGTATAGCATTTGAAATAAGCCAATAATCTAAACGACGAAACATCATGTGCGAGTTATGACTCCATGTGAAGCTTTTTTTCTCAGGATTTTTGACCCTCCTTATGTCTTACAAGATCAAGTTCTTCTTGTAAATTACCAATTGTGGATATAGCAGCTTTTCTTGGATTTGAAATTTCTCCTTTCTTATCCATAGATGGATTGAAAGGACAGTTAAAATCTCCATCCATAATGATGTTCTCTTCTTCATCAAGGTTGTTTTTTTGCAGTATCATCAGCAAATTGTTGAAAAAGTTTACAATGTTTGGATCTTTGTTGGGAGTGTAGATATTAATCAAAGCATACATTTTGTCTTTTATCTCAGTTTTGATGATAACAAACTGCCCTGAGGGATCTAAAATTTTTGAATGAATTGTGCAATCAACGTTCTTTTTGACTAGAATTGCCACCCCACGTGAGTTAGAGCTCCCGTGGGCCATAAAGATCTCACCTCCCCATTCGTTTCGCCAGCACCTTTCTGAGTCTATTTTTGAGTGGGTTTCTTGAAGAAAATAAAATCTGCTTTTTGGTTTTCGACACCAAGTAAATATCGTTTTCCTTTTCTTAAAGCTACTAATGCCCCTTACATTAAAGAAAGTAATTTACACGTAGTAACACTCATTCCATGGAAACAAAATCAATGCAGGATTGCAGAAGAGAACTCGCCGATTTTTGCGACATTTAATCAAGTTACAGGGAAATAACGCGTCATGTTTTGTAAGTACCTTTTACATACACGGTACAAAACTGGAACAGGAGAAAAAAACATGATAACACACTTAACTCATGTTCCAGAAAAATATACATCAAAAAGGTTCCCCAAGAGGAGGAAAGCAAATAAAGAAACAAGAAAAATTACAACAATAAACAACACTTAAAATAAACTTGGACTTTCTACTCACCAACAATCCCGAAGTGTGATGTATGGGCATCCTATTTACCATCAATGAGTAGCGTGCTAGATGGTATGCTCCATCACGGTGATTCCTTATTTACAAAAGCATATTTCGTCTAGCCTATTAATTAAGGCATCATTCAACATGGTATATTCCATTATGTGCTATCTAATTTAAATTGAAAGAAAAGTTATTTTTGAGCAAATCGTAAAATTACCATAGCAAAATAAGTAAGTTAAGCCAGAAGATCTACGAAATTGGTTTATCCGGAGCAATATATTTACCATTTACAAAAAGTTTATCGGGACGTGCCTTGCTGAATTGAGCAGAGAAGCCATTCTTCTTTGCTTCTTGCTTTGCTTCCTTTGGTAGGTCATCAAACACATAGAAACCTTTTTCTTTTAAAGCTGGAATCGCGCGGGCCTAACTCACGAGAAACTTCTTCACGGTCAATAAACCTTAGGAATCTGGCGATAATAAGTCGTGCACCCTTTCCACTCGGCTTTCCTAGCCGGTGAATTCTCTGAAAATCAATGCAGCCTCGTGGGTTGGCAATTTTTAGTTCTTTCTCCAGAAACTTGTATACAAGGTCTCTGGTGTTTTCCATCTGTTGACCTTCATGTACATTTTCTGGTATTCCAGCAAACTTCAAGTTCTCTCGCCTACTATAAGCCTCCAGATACAAGAGTTGTTTTCTTAGTTCTTTGGTATCAAAGTGATCTTTCTTAGTGTCACGCTTAATATTGGAAAGTTCTGTTTCATTAAATCGAGTTCGTTGACCCTCGTCACGGTCTCACTGATCTTGTTCTTCAAGCTTACAACCTCCTTGTCTACACGACCGACGGTTTCTTCAGTGCTGGACATAGGGACAATCACGCTGTCCAGGCATTTTTCAATTATGTCAAGTTTATCCAGCTTAGATAACGCCAAATCCATCTTGCTCGCTAAGTCTTTGACCATGTCAAGAGCGGTGAGCACTACGTCGTTCTCGCTAACTTTGCAGAATTCTTCTTCTCGTGTCCTCTTTTCCTCCGGAGAAAACTTAAAACTGACTTTTCTTTTGCCAGATAGTGATGGACTATCCATAGGCTAGAATTAATTTGACCGATAACTTTGAAGAACCCGAGGAGCATGAAAATACACGTCTACTCGGCTTCCATTCCTCACCAGTCCGGAAACATTAAACTTGATTCGTGTTGATCTTTTTCTCAGCCATCAACATAACAGTGATCGCGAACTGAGAGTCGAATTCACAATCAATCTAATTTAATTGGATAAGTCGCATAAAGGTATATCAAAGGTGAAAAAAATCTCATGGAACGACAACATATCCAGCTGATTGGAATCTATACATGTAGGCAGCTGATTTTTGAGCCTCTTGTGCGACTCGCTGACAGTGTGAAAGCATTCTATATTCTCAGCAACTGTCATTTGTTAAAGCAAGCACAATTTATTTATGAATTATGTCATAAATGGCTGTCACAAAAATTGCACCTTGATACATTTTCACAATGATATTTTAAAATTCCAAAAACTATAAGAGATAATTGCACACATTTTTC
>NC_090874.1:28327732-28335232 GCF_036669935.1 Montipora foliosa
TCCCTTGCTCAACTTCCAAAACCCTTTTCGCGTACAACCTCTTCTTTTCGTATTAATGTTTGCGATAAATCTGCTGAATGGTGACACCTTTGTGAGACTCTGCGTTTGGGTGACAAACCCTCACATCAAAAAAGGCAGAGCCTTGCCTATCACAAAAGCCACGAGCATGAACATCTAATGGGGCATCTGGAGCTTGATTCGTACCCCTCGTCCACACTTATCCTGGTATCTCCTGGAGAACGGGTTCCACTTGTACATCGTGGCAAACAATGTTTAGTATGCCAGCCTCAAGATCGGCAGCTCGTTATGCCATCTCTGCTATGTGCCAATCATAGCGGAGATGGACTGCATCCCTGAACTCTCTCTTGTTTAAAGTTAAGTTCATATCCTTTAACGGGATAACTGTTAGCCAGCTAGACGCTCCTTTTTCTTTAGCAAGGCCAGCGGCTTTCTTGGTGTTATCATGGAGTGCGCTCTTTTCTTCTTCTAGCCTTTCTCTAAGATGTTTATCATAATAGTGTAATACTTATATAAGGTGCAAAATAATGTATGAATGTAATCAACTTCCTGTCAATTAAAAATTATCTTGTGTTAAAATACTTATTGATTGCAATAATACGTACAATTCTAATATTTCTAAGAGCAAAATAATGTCGTATTGCCTTGAATGTGATAACTGGAATGTTCAATATGATTCAGAATGACGCAGGTAACCAATGTAGTGTGTGTAGGACTGGAGTGATGTGGCTGTAGTGAAAGGTGCCACAGATCAATCGAGAGGCAATATTCTGTGATCATTGTAGTCTACCAATATGTACATCTGGAATACCAAACAGGAAACTATTGCAGTAGTCAATGCGGGCAGTAATGAGTGCATGGATTGGAGATTGTGCAGTGCCATTAGTCAATTAAATTTCTAATTAATCTGATATTATGTCAGTGAAAATACGAAAACTTGCACATCTGATTGACATTAGATATCAAGTCATGTTTGCATCAAATGGTGTTCCCAGGTGTTTGGTGACAGCTGTTGGAGTGATGATGGAGTCGCTAATGCGTAAACCACTCAGGACATTGACTTTTGCCAACTGCTGCCTCGTGTCTTTAAGCATAAGCTCAGTCTTTCCATCAGGTGACGTTTGACAATCTGGGAAATTTTAATGACATAAATAGTGAATAGCAGTGGACCTAAGCATGAAGCTTGGGTCATGCCACAACCCAAGTAGAACTTTTAGACAGATTCTGTTCAATTGTTAAACACTGTTGCCTATTAGCTAGATATGACACAAACCAATATAGTGCAGACCCTCTTATCCCAATAGTTGCTTTCATCTGTTCCAATAGTACCTTTTGATCTACGTTGTCAAACGCTGAACTGAGATAAAGCGATGCTAGGAGTGTAACATGCTGTGAATTCATATTGATTAGTATGTCATTGTGTACTTTCAGCAGGGTTTTCTCTGTGCCAAGCAGATTGACATACCCTAGAAACAATGGAAGTAATGTGTCGGTTCCAAGTTAAGTGCTTGTCAATTAAAACCCCTAAGAATTTAATGCTACACTAATCTAGAAAGCTAGATGGAGCCATACATCAGAAAACAAGCTAAATAATTATTTGTAATAAATTACTCAGTCTTTGGTAAAACAATAGATCACTTGTGCTTTTAATTCCACCTTCAAGTTCTCCAGGTTGGTAAAGGAATCAACGTAACCTCGAGTTGAGAACTTGTTTTTGTTTAAACCCACAGGTCTTGACTATGTATTTTTCATTTTTTTATTTATTTATGCAACAACAGCATCAATAACAACAGTTTACAGGGTTCGTGCAACTCCTTGAAGTCCTTGAAAAGCTCTGGAATTTAATTTTGGACTTCAAGGGCGCTTGAAAAGCCCTTGAAAAAAATGATTTTGTGGAAAACTGCTTGAAAACTCCTTGAATTTTTGCTTGAGTGAAAATTGTTGAGATTGCATCATGCTAAGTTAAAAGAGACATTTCAAAGATCTGAGCCCAAATTTGATTATTAGGGAAATATTAAAACCGAAAATTGAAAATGTCCATGCATGCACTTAACTTGCATGATGTGGAAAGGAATATCAAGGTAGGCTTTTTCAGCAAAGAAAACAGTGAAACACTATGTATGGCATAGAAATATTATTAAAAAGACTCCCTGAAAACTCAATTTCCGGCTCTTGAAAACTCCTTGAATACTCCTCTAGTTTTATAGACAAAATCCAGCACGAACCCTGGTTTATTATTAAAGAAATAATTATAGAAATATGTATCTACCTGCAAATAGCTATAGCTAATCGAGGAGGATAGGATAGTTCATCCAATTCTAACTAATTGTGGCACCAGAAATTTTATTCGCAGTGTTATCGGTCGACTGTCAGTTGAGCCTAGATGTAATTGGCTGGGAAGACTACACAGTGATTGGTGCGTTTCGATTCGTCTATAGGTCTAAGTTCTGTACATGTATCATAGAATATGTTGGGCGGTAAATCAGTGTGTTGTTTGTCTGTTGATGTCATCGATGACTCGTTTGTAGGGTGTGGGAAGTTGTAGGCACCAGTTTATCGGGTCTGTTCTAAGTTAGTAAACCAGCTTTCCAGTACAATCCATTGGTAGTAGTTAGTGCTGTAGGTAACACATGCAGCAGAGTCCTAGGCAATTCTGTGGTTTGCCTGTAGATGGTGCTGAGCATGCAAGTGTTGCATGTGACGAAGTCGCAGTTGTATTTCTTACTAGAAACATTGTCTAAGTACTTAGGATCGTCTTCTAAGCTGTCGTGTGAGTCACAAACCCATAGCGCTCGTCTCGTCCTGTCATTTTTTTCCTGCCATAATCCGCACAGGAAAAATGATTGACATATCATGTCAAACACACATGAAAGGATTGGGTGTCAATTGACAGCCTTTGTGCACTATCTGATACCTTAGCGCGTGCCCAAATACTGATTGGCTGAGCATACATGTAATTGGCTTTCAAGTAGGGGGCGGAGTTATTCATCACACCATTTTCAGCTCAATTTTCTAGGGCGTTATTTTCATGCCAAAATTTCATTTTTTCGGACCCTCTGCCCCAACAGGTTTTAAGATCTCACTTCCAAATTTCCAGTTCTAATATGTGATTGTACTACCCCAAATGGTGTGTGAGAAAATTTTTGTTTGTGTTTGGACACTGATTTTATGGCACTGCTCGAATCAAGTATGAGATGAGAGTTTTGACTTCAGTCAAAGTCGATAAGGGTGGGTGAGATATGACCAAATTTTGCAATCGGAATAGTCACTCTAGTCCCAGAGTCTACAACAATTTTTCCATGAATTCTCCATCTTGCATACTGTTTCTGCATTAGATCAATGCAAAATAGAACTGAAGTGGTTTGTGTCATAATCTTGTCAAATTTAAACCATTCACTGTGAAAATAAGTGCACGTACACTAGATAGTGTTTTGCAAGGCCACAGAAATTTTGTGAAGGCAACAGATTTGCAGGCCCCTTCCTTTTTTGAGACCATTCTTCAATGCACATGTTAAAAAAATGTTTCTTCACCCTCCCTTATACTTTCAAGATGTATGGTTTCTTTTGGGATGACATTAAAGGTTTTTGGTTTGGTTGGTTTCCTTTGAATCTTGAAAGCAATTTTTGGCATAACATTTTCATTTTTCACTCAAACCATAATAGTCATTAATCCCAGGAGGCATGATCAAGCCCATCAGGGCAGGTCCTGTAGTGGTTGATTTTCTTTTAGATGCAATGCTTTTTGAGTGTACTCTTTGGATCAGGCAATGCTCGGTATTGCTGGTAATGTGTTAGAAAATGTATTGATAATCAAGTGCACACATTAAAATGGTTTGAAGGTTACTGCCACATTTAGTTTGATTATTTTGAACTTATGCCACAGTCCTTTATTTGAACATAACTAGTTTAACTAGTTACCAAGTCAACATTCCCTTTTAAGTAGTCCTCAAGTTTGATACACATAATTTATGAGATTTCATGCAGTTTTTCATGTTGATAGAAAGAGATGTGTCCTCTCACGCAAAAATGTTCCTTACGCTTTGCCGTTATTGCACGCATAGCTGTGTGGACCACGTGCATTAGCTCTGCGAATGGATTGGGCATCCATTCACACGGCTCGGGCTATCTGTACGAAAACAGTGTGCATCTGTTTGTACGGCTTGGACTATTCCATTCAAAACAGTCATTATTGTCAGCCGTGGATTTCACTTGAGCCATTCGCGACTTGGTTGCGCGGGTAGGAGTCACCCAACAAACCTGTCAATAATTTTTGTTTATCTTTACATAAATTAACTTCTTTCCACAAAAAAGTCAGTTCCGGTATATATATTTTTCCTTATGTGTAAAATAATGTGATCTGAGTATGGAGTAGCCATCAGAAAACAGATGAAAAATATTTTCAGAACTATGTCCATGTTGACAGCATCGTATTTTAATTTCCCAGGGCATTGCGGATCGATGATTCAATGTGAGAACTAATTACACAATAGCAAGAACTTTGTCGATTTTTACCACAACACAGAAAAAAGGAGATTTAACTGTAAAGTGGTTTTAGTCGTATAAACATAACAACTTTCTTTAATTTTCCAGACATGTTTCGACGGTACATCCGTCATCTTCAGTGTTACATATTTTGAAATCGCCGTTGAATTTAAAGCGCACGCGATCTTACAAACTTCGTTACATTGCGTTGTCAATATTGCGTATTAAATCAAAACAGAACAAAACAAAAATTTAAATGAGTGACACTTAGTTCCTTACAGGGAGAGAGTCAGGTTAATGTGTTTCACCTGCTGGTTGAGATCGGGCTTCTTCCATTTTATATACATGGATTCCTCAAGCTTCACTTGGTACTTAGTGGCTGCAGAGTCCAGGATCTCGAAGCAATCCTGTGTGCAGGATGCCTTACAAAACTCTGAACTCTGCAGATGTTTAAAAACGTTCGAAGATCTGTCTGAAAGTAAGTGCTCGCGCACTCGTGTGGAGAAGTGTCGGCTGGTTTCACCAACATAACAAGCATTACAACTTGCACACGAAAATTTATAGACCACACGCGTGCGAAGCCCTACAGGGACAGCATCTTTCACATTAAAAAGATTCCTGACTTTGAAAGTAGTGAAGACTAACCTTATATCAATAGGTTTACATAACCGATTAGCAAGTTTGCGTATACACCTCTGTGCCGTGACTGAGAAGTGCCCAACGTAAGGGATTTCAACGGCGATTTCAAAATATGTAACAGTGAAGATGACGGATGTACCGTCGAAACATGTCTGGAAAATTAAGGAAAGTTGTTATGTTTATACGACTATCTATATTGTTGCTGCTATCTAGACCTTTTGAAAGTGGTTTTAGATTCAACATTTTCACTCGCGAGAGATACCTGTTTTGGTTTACGCTGGTTGTGCTACTTGTCGAGTTCCGGCAATATGTTTGAGTTCGCTCGTAACATGCCGAATTCGCTGTCTATGTTAATTCACCGTTTTGATTTCGTTTTTATCCATTAACCACAAGCAATATCTATAATTTATACTCCCTATCTCAGTTTTAACCCTGTTGCCATAAAAAGATGAAGCTTCTGATAGCCACTATGTTGTTAACTTCTGCAATCACGGTACAGCTTTGATTATAAGTCTTTGTTCCATTTATGAAAGTTTTTGATTGATACACTGACAAACACAATATCCTTTGCCGAAATTTCGGTTAAGGCTTTTATTTGAATTCTTTCATCATCTTTAACTTTCATAAAACTACTGTTTCATCGAGAGTGAGGTATGAATAGTTGAACCAAACAAAGTTAACCTCTTAGAAGACGCATGCGAGCCATTGTGCCGTATTTAACAGGAAATAATTGGTAGAAGATAGAGTTAACACAGAGTCATTATTATTCATCATTAACTTTACATGTTGGTTGCGTTAACCATTTTACAAATGGTTACTTGACAAATGTCGTTGTTTTTTGTGAACACAGAACAGCAGGAGACACGCACAGTTGGCTGTTGTTTCTCTGCTGCAGAAAAAATTTCCTTTATTCTTGAAACTATGAATTACAATGCAGTATCAGATTTTTCGAATCAATTAGTTTTCAGATTAGAAAATGATCGACCCGTTCATTTTTATAAAGCTGCAAAGGCACTTGTTCAAGAATATTGGTATTAATAATATTATTCTTTTTGGTTGTCTGGCCGATCGACCACATCCTTTCAAGAATTTTCGTCAGCCATGTATCCATTTGACTGCATTCATGCAAAAAATTTTTCTTATCCGTGCATCCGTTTGACTTCATCTGTGCAAACATTTTCTTTACCGGTGCATCCGTTTGGGTGTTCCGTTTCAAATGGCTTGGGTATCCGTTTCTCATCCGTGTGCTTGCCATGAGTTCGCTTGCCATATGTGCATTCCTAAGGAACGTTTTCACATGAGAGGTAAAAAATGGCAACAGATTTAAATAGACTGGAAAGATCCTGTAATGGTTGAATTTCTTTTAGATGCGAATGCATCTTTGGATCAGGCAATGCTTTGTATGCTGGTACTGTGTTACAAAATGTAGGGATAATTAAGTGCACACGTTGAACCGGGTTGAAGATTACTGCCACATACCTTTATTTCAACATGAACTTGTTTAGTTACCAAGTCATAATTTATGAGACCTCATGCAGTTTTTCATGTTGATAGGGAGAAATGACAACAGAATTAAATGGACTGGAAAAAGAACGACTGTCACTTATGAGGTAAGCCTTGGTACAGCATCGCCAGATGTTTTCTCATCTACTTGGAATGGTGTCATAAAATCACTTTCTTACTTAAGTAACCATGGGTGACTTCAAATTTTCAGTTTGCAAAAGGCAAATACGATGAAAGGGAGAAGAGATCCTTGAATTTATCTGGGCAATTTAAGCAATTGTCTCTTATAGACACCTGGAAAAAAAGTATCATATGTATTTATGTAATTTTTCCATTGTTTGTTACATGTAAAAGTCCAGGCTAGTTTTATTCTAAGTATTCATTATCTTGTACAGTATTGCTGAAGAAGCCCAAATGGGGGAAACATACAATAAAGGGACTTTCAATTACAAGCTAAAATTATATTTAACTTGTATATATCTACAAATTAAGGAGTCTCTATAGCCAACAGAGCATCTGTGCCTTCCAGGAGGATCGCAAATGGGGTCACAGTCCAAGCCTCGGTCAAATGTAGTTAATTAATGAAGTTAGTGAAGGGACCAGGATGGATAAATTCTTTTTCTCCAACTGAAAATGTCATCCAGAAGTTGCCCGTCCTTGTATATACATACAAAACAATACTTTGCTTTTGCGCTGCACATTTCACCGCTCTTTTGGCTCTTCAGGCATAGCAAAATGTGTTTATTGACTTATTGCATCACACTTGTAATTCTAATTACATTTGTAATGGCTATTGTGGGCGCATGCGAGCAATTAGCGTAACAGGCTATATAAAAACTGCCTTTGTTCTTTCACTTG
>NC_090874.1:28340232-28365232 GCF_036669935.1 Montipora foliosa
AAAGCACAAACGTTGTCGAGAATGAAATGAACAAATTAAACTACAATACAAGTTGATATATCATGTGCCAATCAAGCAAGGACAAATGTATTTTGTCGCTTTCAACTAAAATTAAGTGTTTTGAATAACTTCCCTGTACAGAGCACGCTAATCTTGCTTGACTTTACAAGTTTCATACGCTTCAAACATTCATGATCGCCACCCACTCTTTTTTTTATACTTGACAACTACTTGCCATATTCACAGAAATACACCGGCACTATGATATTGTCACTGGAGGAAAAACGCACTATTACCTGCTTTAGTAGAAAGCGTGCCTGAGGTATACTGTCAATTTTACACACTAAATGGTGAAATTACCTTTTTAAATATTCCGCCTCTAAAAACACAATTTCATTTCCTTGCAGAATTGATCGATATGAAGGCAACCTGAGAAGCTCCTTGACATGTGGTTCAACCATGAATTATTCACTGAACCATGCCAATGTTAAGCCCTTCGTCACAAATAAGTACTCTAATAACCCTAGAGTATTTTTTGTCGCATTGCAGGATATTGCCCAGACCACGGAGCTGCTCTGGAACTCCAACAATGAACAATGCCAGTTTTATTCTAACAGCCAAACTCTCCCTGAAGAAGACTAAAAGATTTTAATTGATGGTTAATAAAAACTGCTAATGGCAGCTTACATGGTGCTAACATGTGTTAAAGTCCTTACACCTACAAAACCCTTCCTTGGCTCCACAAATTATGCCTTTCTGCCAAATATACATTTGTTCCTTTTTTTTTTTTAACCAGCACAACACGAGTCATAAAAAAGATGGTGGAGAAAAAGAAAAATAACGACAAATATAACAGGGGAAAAACGTAAAGAAGAAAAAAAGAGAAACCCTGAAAACACTTTTCAGTTGTATTTATGTCACAGCAAAATCTCCCATTCAGGCTGAGCCTCCCATTGGCCATAGCATTCAATTCGTTTTCATTCCATGCTAATTTCTGACTGGATTTACAAAAAGCTACCCACCCTCAGATGCACAACAAAGTTCTTTCTATTCACAGCTATGATTGCAGCTAGGATCAAACTTTACCCCAGCCTCGACAATGCGACTTCTCAAGTTTACTTGTGTCTAATAATTATTTTACTGGTCCTTGCATGGGGATCCCTGTGGCACCTGAAGGGTCAAGCTAAGACATTTTCTGACTTCCACTTATTTTGATCAAGTCCTATATAAGAGAATTGGCTTCCTGGTCATAACTAAGTCGTAGGTGATCAATTTCTGCCAAGTAGTGTCACAGAAATACTGACTATGGCTGACAAGTTATTTTATTTAAACGAAGGAACAAACTCTAACACAGGATATAATCAACCCCCCCCCCCCTAAACTAGCTTTGGTTTGCTCTTATAAGTGCAAACTAACATTTAAATCAAAGCTTAGAGCCTCTAGATTTTGTACAGGCATGTCTTGACAGAGCCCCCCCTGGTACTAAGACCACTCCAAGAGGTTGAAAACCAAAAATCAACCAAGAGAGGAAGACAAAACTTCTCGAAGGTCCAGGAAATTTAATAAAGACGTTTCGGCCCTTCGGCCTTCGTCAGTTAAATTTTTTTTAAAATAGAGTAAAAGTTAAAAATCTAAGGGCCGAAACGTCTTTATTAAATTTCCTGGACCTTCAAGAAGTTTTGTCTTCCTCTCCAGTTTATATGCAACTTTAAATACTAACTGAGGAGACAACGTGCATCCTTTCGGATCCTTCTGTTGGGAGTTTATCGTTTGGTCAACCATTACAGATATTCAAGCTATACCATCGTTGGATTTCCAGCCTTGTTAATTCAAATATATATATATATATATATATATACTGGAGAGGAAGACAAAACTTCTCGAAGGTCTAGGAAATTTAATAAAGACGTTGCGGCCCTTCGGCCTTCGTCAGTTAAATTTTTTTTAAAATAGAGTAAAAGTTAAAAATCTAAGGATAAAACTCTAACTCTAACTCTAACTCTAGTTTAAAAAAATTTTAACTGACGAAGGCCAAAGGGCCGAAACGTCTTTATTAAATTTCCTGGACCTTCAAGAAGTTTTGTCTTCCTCTCCAGTGTATATGCAACTTTAAATACTAACTGAGGAGACAACGTGAATCCTTTTGGATCCTTCTGTTGGGAGTTTATCGTTTGGTCAACCATTACAGATATTCAAGCTATATATATATATATATATATATATATATATATATATATATATATATATATATATATATATATATATATATATTTGAATGAAGATTGGCTTACCAACGGTGATGCCGCTTGGAAGAAGGATCCAAAGGATACTACACGCTTGCACTCGAAAATTGTAGTTTGTGTAGAAAGAGTAAACAGCGAACTTCTTCCGTGGCCAAAACTCTTTAATAAACGTTTCGCCCTTCGGGCTTCTTCAGTATAGAGTTACAGGGTTAAAAATACTTGGAATAAGAATCTCTGTAAGACTAAGACTTAAATAGGCTAAAAAATATACAATGCAATCAAAATAACAAATAAGAACAATAAAAACAATGATATGAGAGGGAAAAGGTATTAGACCACTAGGGTATTGCATGATAGTGTAGAGAAAATGATGCAACAAATTCCCAAGTCAAAGCCTTTGAACAAAGGCGCTTTCTAGCTCACAATGCCATTTTCGGGACAGGATCCGAAAAAAAGGCCTTTGAATGGATCATAAACAAAATCCTAGTCATCAGCACCCGAACTTAAGCATTGTGTGCTATACTCTCAGCCCCGTAACAAAATCCTTGATTGAGCCTTTGAACAAAAGAATCCCTACTTCACTCGATGTTCTGGACCTCACGCTTAGCCTTGTCGACGGTTTTATTCAAACTGATATATACTCCAAGCCTACAGATAACCATATATATTTGTTACGCAATAGCGCCCATCCTGTCCATTGCTCCAAAGCTATCCCCTATGGTGTAGCCACCAGAGTCAGAAGAAACTGTTCTTCCTCTGAAAGTTTTGACAAACGAAGTACTGAATATCAAAGCTACTTAATTAATAGAGGATATAACCCCTCTCGGGTCAAACAACAATTTGAGAAAGTCAAATCCATTCCCAGGGAGAATTTGCTTGTTCCCAATATAAAGCAATCTAATAAGGTTTTTCCGTTAGTTTTAGATTACAATCCTTCTTTGCCAAGCATCGGGAAAATTCTATATTCCCATCGGCATCTCATTGACAATTCACCTTCCCTAGCCAAAATTTTCCCTAAGGGATCTATCATTCCCTCTTTTAGAAGAGCCAAAAACATTAAAGAAATCTTGGCACGACCTCGCCGCACCATATACACAGATATACAAGGTTGTTATAAATGTAAGGGGAAATGCGATCTCTGTAAGAATTTTCTAGTAGAATCGGATCATTTCTCCAGCACTTGTACAAGCAGGAAATATTTCATCAGACAACACCTTCATTGTAAATCTAAAAATGTTGTTTACTTGATCACCTGTAACAAATGTAATGTTCAGTATGTAGGATCAACCACTAACGAGTTTAAAGTCAGATTTCGAAACCACAAATCGGCCATGAGCACAAAGAAGAACACTTGTGAAGTGGCAATACACTTTAATAAAGAAACTCATGTTTTGTCGGATTTCGTTTTCGTCATCATTGAACAAATTGGTAATTTTAGCGATCAAAATAGCCTCGACCATCGTCTGCTTACAAGGGAAGCTTTCTGGAGTGCACAACTTTGCACCCTTCAACCTTATGGTTTGAATAAAAGATCTGAATTCCACTCTAGGAATAGAATAAGATACAATTAACACCTTATTTTCACCACTCACAAGTGTTGTCCTTTTTATTTTTTATATTTTATAAATTTAGGGATTCTTTTGTTCAAAGGCTCAATCAAGGATTTTGTTACGGGGCTGAGAGTATAGCACACAATGCTTAAGTTCGGGTGCTGATGACTAGGATTTTGTTTATGATCCATTCAAAGGCCTTTTTTTCGGATCCTGTCCCGAAAATGGCATTGTGAGCTAGAAAGCGCCTTTGTTCAAAGGCTTTGACTTGGGAATTTGTTGCATCATTTTCTCTACACTATCATGCAATACCCTAGTGGTCTAATACCTTTTTCCTCTCATATCATTGTTTTTATTGTTCTTATTTGTTATTTTGATTGCATTGTATATTTTTTAGCCTATTTAAGTCTTAGTCTTAGAGAGATTCTTATTCCAAGTATTTTTAACCCTGTAACTCTATACTGAAGAAGCCCGAAGGGCGAAACGTTTATTAAAGAGTTTTGGCCACGGAAGAAGTTCGCTGTTTACTCTTTCTACACAAACTATATATATATATATAAATATAAATAAGCCTGCATCATTAACTTGATCCCTCTGATTAGCTGATGCCTAAGTTGGTGTTTGCCTGTGAATCGTTAGTCGATCCTTAGGTTTAAGGCTATGAAGGGGTTTAGGCTTTCCCATCCCACCCGTGAAAGAATCCCGGGATACTCACGATAGGCCAATTCACTGTCTCGATAGCTGCGTTGCCAGCGTGGTTGTCCTGATGGTGTAGTGGTCATCACACCCTACCGGTATTCAGGGGGACGTGGGTTCAAATCCCGCTCAGGGCAATTCTTCATGTTTTTCATTCGCTATAATTAATCAGTTGATTAACGGGATGGGTTTCATTTCTTCATTCTACGGTCGATATAAATAAGCCTGCATCATTAACTTGATCCCTCTGATTAGCTGATGCCTAAGTTGGTGTTTGCCTGTGAATCGTTAGTCGATCCTTAGGTTTAAGGCTATGAAGGGGTTTAGGCTTTCCCATCCCACCCGTGAAAGAATCCCGGGATACTCACGATAGGCCAATTCACTGTCTCGATAGCTGCGTTGCCAGCGTGGTTGTCCTGATGGTGTAGTGGTCATCACACCCTACCGGTATTCAGGGGGACGTGGGTTCAAATCCCGCTCAGGGCAATTCTTCATGTTTTTCATTCGCTATAATTAATCAGTTGATTAACGGGATGGGTTTCATTTCTTCATTCTACGGTATATATATATATATATATATATATATATATATATATATATATATATCTGAGCGAATTTTCGCTCAGATATATGTTGTGCACTCCATATATATCTGAGCGAATTTTCGCTTGAGCACGGGCGTAGCCCGTGTTTAAGCCACTGTGGTCGCTCAAAATACAGGGGGTTGCCGTCAGGGCCTGCTTTGCCAAGGAGCCCAGGGACAGTTCTAGCTCTGAGTCGTGTGTCAAAAGCACAGGGCTGGGGGGTTCCTGCTTTGAGACTTTAACTGCAGTTAGAGTTTGTGGCCTTGTTAAGTGAGACTTTACAGTGTAGCATTTTTTCATTGGCAATTTTTCCTGCACCAGTGTAGGCCTGAACGATAGTTTGCTTTTGATCACCAATTAGACTGAACCCACACTGTGGTGTGGTTGGGTGATTGGCGGTTGTATGACCAAAGCACCGGGGTGGGGAGGGTAGCTTTTCTTTAAGATTTTGACGCCAGCAGAATTGGCTTGTTTTCACAATTTCTGCAGCCACCTTTTGACAAATCCAGTGAGAAATTTCTTATTATCTGCGCGTTTCTTTCCAGAATGGCATTCTGTGAGCCAGGCTGAGTAAATCGAGTGTCATCAGCCGATTTTCCACTGAGTTTCAGACCAATTGGCCCTTGATATCTGAGCGAATTCCCTAAAAGGTAGCCCCTGGAATTTTCGCTTGAGCACGGGCGTAGCTCGTGTTCAAGCCACTGTGGTCGTTCAAAATACAGGGGGCTTGCCGTCAAAGCCTGCTTTTCCAAGCAGCCCAGGGACAGTTCTAATTCTGAGTCGTGTGTCAAAAGCACAGGGCTGGGGGGGGGGGGGGGATTCCTGCTTTGAGACTTTAACTGCAGTTAGAGTTTGTGGCCTTGTTAAGTGAGACTTTACAGTGTAGCATTTTTTTATTGGCAATTTTTCCTGCACCAGTGTAGGCCTGAATGACACTTTGCTTTTGATCACCAATTACACTGAAACCACATTGTGGTGTGGTTGGGTGATTGGCAGTTGTCTGACCAAAGCACCGGGGTGGGGAGGGTAGCTTTTCTTTAAGTTTGTGACGCCAGCAGAATTGGCTTGTTTTCACAATTTCTGCAGCCACCTTTTGACAAATCCAGTTAGAAATTTCTTATTATCTGCGCGTTTCTCTCCAGAATGGTATTCTGTGAGCCAGGCTGAGTAAATCGAGTGTCATAAGCTGATTTTTGACTACCCCCGAGGAGGATCGCAAATGGATTCACAGTCCAAATTACAGTTTTCCCCAGAAGTTGTCCAGTGTTGAGTTTCCCGTACCTTTCTCTCATTTCTCCTCAACTTGGACTGTGAATCCATTTGCGATCCTCCTGGGGGTGATGCGCTGTTGGCGCAAGGGATCTACTTAACTGACTCTTTACATTAATTACCCTTGTCCACCTGTGAATCACATGTTGATCCAGCGTTATCACATAGAAAAACTGGCCCATTAGTTAGTCCCACTTAAAATGCCACACATTAAGTGATCAATCAGCCATGTTGCCAGCATGGTTGTCCTGATAGTGTAGTGGTCATTACACCCGACTCTTGATCAGGGGGACGTGGGTTTAAATCCCGCTCAGTGCAATTACAGTATTCCCCAGAAGTTGTCCAGTGTTGAGTTTCCCGTACCTTTTTCTCAATTTCTCCTCAACATGGACTGTGAATCCATTTGCGATCCCCCTGGGGGTGATGTGCTGTTGGCTCAAGGGATCTACTTAACTGACTATATATATATATATATATATATATATATATATATATATATATATATATATACTAAATACTAAATGTGAGTTGCCAAGAAGGCCTTGCAGAGTGCTCAATAGCTAGTGAAGCTAGAGCTGTGCATACATTAAATATATATATATATATATATTCGATGATGCCCAGAAGGCCGAAACAGTACTGTCTGCAGTTAGATATAGCTCTTTGGCATTACAAAGCTTTTGCTTTCATGTCCAAATTGAGCACTTTACTAGGATGAGTCATTGCCGCTAGCAATTGCGCATGCTCACTAGCTCGCTAGTTTGAGCACTCTGGCATGACTTGGATGTACCACATGAGTGGGACATCTGGGGTGGCTTTATTGCTTAACCTCCATTCTATTTTTTTTGTACTGGGAGACATGAAATGTGACATGATCACTACTCGATATGATAATGACACATCCAAATTAAGGAGTATTGCTGATGTCTACGGACTCGAGCAGCTCATCTCTGAACCGACGAGGATAACACCCACCTCATCAACTCTAATTGATTTAATTTATACCAACTGCTCGGATAAGATTGCTTGTTCGGGAGTTTGTCATATCGGGATAAGTGATCATAGCATGGTGTATGTGTATAGAAAACTTGCTCTGAACGGGATGTCTCATGGACATAATTCTATTACATATAGAAATTTCCGAAATTTCGATCGCCGAAATTTTCGTTATGATATTCTATCTCAATGTTGGGATAATGTATACAAGTCTTCCAACCCAAACGTGATGTGGCAGCAATGGAAAAGTACATTTCTGGCTATCGCTGACAAACATGCCCCACTGAAAACGATGCGCGTTCGTTCAAGGAGTTCTCCGTGGATTACCTCTGAATTGAAAGACCTTATGCATAATAGAGACATATTAAAAATCAAAGCTAGCAAGACAAATGATCCTAACGATTGGGCATTATTTAGGAAACAAAGAAATATAGTCAATAAGCAAATACGCTCAGCCAAGCAAGTTTATTACCAAAATAGTTTTAATAAGCACACCAGCGACTCCCGAAAGACCTGGCAGACTATAAACGAGCTAACTTCTCGGAAATCTGGGAAAACGTCAGTGGCGTCACTAAAAGTGAACGGATTAACGATAACTAATCCGTTGGAGCTATCAAATGAATTCAATAACCACTTTGCTAACATTGGTCCAAAACTTGCCAGTGAGATAAATTGTGATAATGGTAGCTATCAAAGATATCTTACTGTTACAGATAAACGGTTTAAGCTCCAACCCACCAATCCAAACAAAGTATTTTCACTTTTAAATAAACTAGACAAGTCAAAGGCAACGGGCCTTGACAAAATATCTGCTAGGTTTGTCAGGGAATGTGCTGACCTTATTTGTATGCCGATATGTGATATTTTCAATCAATCCATTAGTCAAGGGACGTTTCCAGATGACTGGAAATATGCAAGGGTTACCCCTCTTTATAAACAGGGTGACCGCGGTGATGTTAACAATTACCGCCCAATATCGGTGATTCCAATAGTGGCAAAGGTGTTTGAAAAGATAGTTTATGAACAGCTTTATGCCTATTTGGAAGCGCACGATATTCTATGTCAAAATCAATCAGGGTTTCGTGCTAATCATTCAACTGTAACAGCTTTGTTGGAAGCGACAGATTCTTGGGCATATAATATTGATAACGGGAAAATCAATGGAGTCATTTTTCTAGATTTGAAAAAAGCTTTTGACACTGTTGATCATCAAATCCTTCTATCGAAACTAAACTATTATGGTATACATGGCAAATCTTTCAAATGGTTTCAGTCATACTTAGAAAACCGCACACAAAAATGCTCTGTGAACGGGTCACTATCCAATAGCTGCACATTGACATGCGGCGTCCCTCAAGGGACCATCCTCGGTCCATTATTGTTCTTATTATATATCAACGATCTTCCAAATTGCTTATCAAATTGTAAACCGAGAATGTACGCTGACGACACGCACCTTACATACGCGGGCAGCAATCTTGAGAATGTTCAGTTTTGTCTAAATGAAGACCTAGCAAACGTTTTCAACTGGCTACAAGCGAACAAACTCACATTGAACATGACCAAAACCGAATTCATGCTAATAGGGTCAAGGCAGAGACTGAATACTCTCACAGCTTCACCAAAAATTAGAATGACCAATACTCAAGTGAGTCAGGTTACAGCTACAAAATCGCTTGGTGTGATAATAGACGATAAACTCGATTGGCATAGTCACATCGAAAAATTAACTAAAAAAATCGCCTCTGGTATCGGGGCCCTAAAGCGAATTAGGCACCTGATTCCAGCATCAACCTTACATCTCATTTACCAAGCTTTAGTAAAACCTCACTTTGATTACTGTGACATTGTTTGGGGTAACTGTGGGAAAACGCTACGAGACAAACTGCAGAAATTGCAGAATAGAGCAGCCCGTGTGTTGACATTCTCGAACTATGATGCTGATGCAACTGAACTACTTGAGTTTTTAGGGTGGAAAAATCTTGCACGCCAGCAGGAAATTCATAAAGCCACTATGGTGTTTAGATGTCTGCACGGGCTAGCTCCGGAGTATCTGTATTCAAAGTTTACGTGGCGTGACTCTGCTTATGTCCTCAGGGACTCTGAAAATAAGCTCAATGTTCCATTACCGCGCACTGATTATTACCGAAAAAGCTTTAGCTACAATGGCGCCACATTATGGAACAGTCTACCATGCGATATAAGGAACACAGAGTCTCTGGGGGTATTTAAACGCAAGATTAATGACATTCTTTAAGTCCAACGCACGGCATTCACGGAAAACAGCTTTTAGTTTATAGCTTGAACTTTAAATATTTTTAAATATTTTATATTTTAACTAGTTTGTATTTTATTGTAATCATTTTAAAATTTTACCTTTTGTAATTTAGATTTTAGCATTGTTTGTAATCTTAGCTGATGATTTTACCGTGCATAAATAATAAAATATCATATCAGCACTGCACTGATAATGCCCAGAAGGCCGAAACAGTACTGTCTGCAGTTAGATATAGCTCTTTGGTATTACAAAGCTTTTGCTTTCATGTCCAAATTGAGCACTCTACTAGGATGAGTCATTGCCGCTAGCAATTGCGCATGCTCACTAGCTCGCTAGTTTGAGCACTCTGGCATGACTTGGATGTACCACATGAGTGGGACATCTGGGGTGGCTTTATTGCTTAATATATACGGTATGTATATATAACGGTATATATATATATATATATATACCGAATCAGGACTGTTGTTGGCTCAGGAAAGTGGCTTTATTGCTTAACCTCCATCCTAGACATCAGCACTGCACTGATGAGGCCCAGAAGGCCGAAACAGTACTGCAGTTAGTTATATATATAGATATATATATACGGTATGTATATATACCGAATCAGGACTGTTTGTTGGCTCAGGAAGCACTCATAACCGTCTTTCTATATATATATATATATATATATATATATATATATATATATATATATATATATATAATGAAATGACGTGATAAATTGATCATCAGCTAAAAGTGCTCAATGGGTTTACCAGAGCTTTGAATAGATACGTAGACTTGAACTAGGTCAAAAAAATTTATTTGCTACTCCGAGTTTCATGCTTCTCACGAAGCAATCATCAGGCAACTGCCAAAAAGAAGGAATACATGGTGTTTACAGTGATTTTGAAAATAACGGTAGCAATTCACTATAGGCTGGAGTGCATAGCAACGGTTAAACAATACAAACTGTTTCCAGTGAGCTGCTAAAAATAAGCCTTAAATAATTACGCTATTGCGAAGGAATTTCTTTGCATGTCTGCAACTTGTTACAAGCTCATTTCTGTTGTTAAGGGTCGCCAAATCTGGTCTACAAATTATATAGTATTTCTCCCACAGACATAAATTACACTTCTTCCTTACATTTGAATAGGATCTCGCATGCCTAACAATCCGCCATTTAATGCGATAGTCGACTTTCTTGTCTTTCAAACCCCATACATATTTACTAAGTTCAGTGGAATTTCTGTAGCGTTCATTTCTAAAGGAACATGTGTGGTTTCTATAACGTGATTTGAATGATGTGTCGCAAAGACTTTACATCTGGGGTGGCTTTATTGCTTAACCTCCATCCTAGACATCAGCACTGCACTGCTCTTGTTGAGTGCATACCATCTATCAAGCAGACGTCACAACATCTCAGTCAAAGCAAACTTACATCGGTCTTTGCGACACATCATTCAAATCACGTTATAGAAACCACACATGTTCCTTTAGAAATGAACGCTACAGAAATTCCACTGAACTTAGTAAATATGTATGGGGTTTGAAAGACAAGAAAGTCGACTATCGCATTAAATGGCGGATTGTTAGGCATGCGAGATCCTATTCAAATGTAAGGAAGAAGTGTAATTTATGTCTGTGGGAGAAATACTATATAATTTGTAGACCAGATTTGGCGACCCTTAACAACAGAAATGAGCTTGTAACAAGTTGCAGACATGCAAAGAAATTCCTTCGCAATAGCGTAATTATTTAAGGCTTATTTTTAGCAGCTCACTGGAAACAGTTTGTATTGTTTAACCGTTGCTATGCACCCCAGCGCTATGCTCCCCAGCCTATAGTGAATTGCTACCGTTATTTTCAAAATCACTGTAAACACCATGTATTCCTTCTTTTTGGCAGTTGCCTGATGATTGCTTCGTGAGAAGCATGAAACTCGGAGTAGCAAATAAATGTTTTTGACCTAGTTCAAGTCTACGTATCTATATATATATATATATATACATATATATATATATATTATATCATATATATATATATATATATATATACCGTAGAATGAAGAAATGAAACCCATCCTGTAAATCAACTGATTAATTATTTCGAATGAAAAACATGAAGAATTGCCCTGAGCGGGATTTGATCCCACGTCCCCCTGAACACCGGTAGGGTGTGATGACCACTACACCATCAGGACAACCACGCTGGCAACGCAGCTATCGAGATAGTGAATTGGCCTAACGTGAGTATCCCGGAATTCTTTCACGGGTGAGATGGGAAAGCCTATATATATATATATATATATATATATATATATATATTTATAAGTTAAAATGTGGCCAGCGGACGGACAACTTCTTCAGCTAAAAACTAAAAATTTATTAAAAACGTTTCGGTCTTCAGACCTTCATCAGTTTACTGTACAGCACTGGAACAAAAGTAATTATACTCTTCTATAGGCCTGACTTAATTATAAAAAAATATTTAAAATGTATAGGAAAAAACTAACAAGAGCATTACGTAACTAAAAAATAACGATAAAGAACAAATGATAATAATGTAGTGCTAATTAACAGGTATGAAAAAAATCTAATGATCACGAACTAACATGATTTCACGCAATTGTAACACTTATCGTAAAAAATCGCCAGCAACGTAATATTAGTCATCAAGAGAATTAAAATGAATTCTATTCTTTGAATGGAATTTCTTTCTTTTGTTTAGACCGTAAGGTGATAGCGTGAATAGTTAGGCACTTCAGAAAGCTTCCTTTGTAATGAGTAGTTTATCAACTTGCGTGCAATCATGGCTAATTTGATCAATGCATTGAAAAGAAAAATCTTGAAGCGAATGTGAGGTGCTATTGAAGTGAACTGCAACTTCACAGGATTTTTTATTTGTAACCATAGATGATTTATGGTTTCTGAATCTAACTTTGAATTCTGCTGTGGTGGAGCCGATGTACTGGAGTTGGCATTTTTTGCAAGAGGCCAAATAGATGGCATTTTTGGAATCGCAAGTTAACTTGGATCTAATTGAATACGATTTTCCGGCTTTGAAGCTACTGAAATTTCTGGACTCAACAAAATAATTCTTACACAGGTCACATCTGCTTTTGTCACATTTAAAGCATCCTCCTTCAGGCGAACTGATTCTTTGCGAGGGCGCAGATTCAAGTTTGGAAGGTGCTAAAATTTCTTTAAGATTTTTGGATCTGCGGTACGACGGAATGATGGATTTTTTTGGAAAAAGCTTTTTTAATTGAGGATTGGATTCCAAAAAATGTAGATGTTTTTTGATGATGTAATTTAGGTTGGGCAACATAGGATTGAAAGTCGTTACAAATGGAAAAATCTTTTTGGAGGCCCTGACTTTTTGCTGCAGTAAATCTTTCCTAGGAATAGTTAAAGCTTTTAAAAATTGGTTGTCAACTAGGTTTACTGGATAACCCTGGTTTACTAGATAACCTTTGTATTTCTTACACCTATTGCTTAGAAAATCGTCTTCGGAGCAATTTCTCCTCAATCTTATGGCAACTCCAAAAGGAATGGCCTTAAATACATGCCATGGGTGGGAGCTAGAGGGGGGCAAGTAAAAATGGCTATCCGTTGGTTTGGAATAAACATCAGTTCTAATAAAACCATCGATTAAATGTAAGGTGACGTCTAATACATGAAGGCGACTATCTGAGAATACTAGTTTAAATTTAGTTGTAGGGTAGAGAGAATTGATGTATTGAGTCAAAGTCTTTAAAGCGGAAGGCCTTGTTGCCAGATATCAAAAATATCATCACGGTAACGCCACCAAAGAGCTGGTTTAATAGAGCCGCAAAATGTAGCTTTGTAATCGATCTCTCCCATGGCTAGATCTGCGTAACTACAAGCGTTTTTAGGTCCCATGGCAGTGCCATGGATTTGCAAGAAAAAACTATGCTGGAAAACCGAATGGTTGTGTGTAAGGCAAATTTCAACCGCTTCTAGAATACACTTAGTGGATGGCATTAGATGTTCTCTGGCATCAAGAGCATTTTTTACCACGGTGAGACCTACGTTGTTGTCAATATTTGGAAACATAGAGACTACGTCCCAGGAAACCAATAAAGTGTCTTCCGGGAATGGGCCACTATTGTTAATTTCTTCAATTCTATTGAGCATATCTGTGGCGTCCTTAATGAAAGATGGTAGCTTACAAGCGAGAGGTTGTAAATAAAATTCGGTGAAAGCTGACAAATTCTCAATAGGTGTACCACAACACGAAGTAATTAGTCAAAGTGGATTTCCCTCTTTATGGGTTTTAACGTTGCCGAATGCTACCCCTGGCTTTGCCTTTTGGTTATTAATCCATTTGGCTACCAAATGTAGCTACCAAATTGGTTTCCTGGGACGTAGTCTCTATGTTTCCAAATATCGACAATAACGTAGGTCTCACCGCGGTAAAAAATGCTCTTGATGCCAGAGAACATCTAATGCCATCCACTAAGTGTATTCTAGAAGCGGTTGAAATTTGCCTTACACACAACCATTCGGTTTTCCAGCATAGTTTTTTCTTGCAAATCTATGGCACTGCCATGGGACCCAAAAACGCTTGTAGTTACGCAGATCTAGCCATGGGAGAGATCGATTACAAAGCTAAATTTTGCGGCTCTATTAAACCAGCTCTTTGGTGGCGTTACCATGATGATATTTTTGATCTCTGGCAACAAGGTCTTCCCGCTTTAAAGACTTTCACTCAATACATCAGTTCTCTCTATCCTACAATTAAATTTGAACTAGTATTCTCAGATAGTCGCCTTCATGTATTAGACGTCACCTTACATTTAATCGATGGTTTTATTAGAACTGATGTTTATTCCAAACCAACTGATAGCCATCTTTACTTGCCCCCCTCTAGCTCCCACCCACGGCATGTATTTAAGGCCATTCCTTTTGGAGTTGCCTTAAGATTGAGGAGAAATTGCTCCGGACACGATTTCAAAGCAATAGGTGTAAGAAATACAAAGGTTATCTAGTAAACCAGGGTTATCCAGTAAACCTAGTTGACAACCAATTTTTAAAAGCTCTAACTATTCCTAGGAAAGATTTACTGAAGCAAAAAGTCAGGGCCTCCAAAAAGATTTTTCCATTTGTAACGACTTTCAATCCTATGTTGCCCAACCTAAATTACATTGTCAAAAAACATCTACATTTTTTGGAATCCAATCCTCAATTAAAAAAGCTTTTTCCAAAAAAATCCATCATTCCGTCGTACCGCAGATCCAAATATCGTAAAGAAATTTTAGCACCTTCCAAACTTGAATCTGCGCCCTCGCAAAGAATCAGTTCGCCTGAAGGAGGATGCTTTAAATGTGACAAAAGCAGATGTGACCTGTGTAAGAATTATTTTGTTGAGTCCAGAAATTTCAGTAGCTTCAAAACCTGAAAATCGTATTCAATTAGTCCCAAGTTAACTTCGCGATTCCAAAAATGTCATCTATTTGGCCTCTTGCAAAAAATGCCAACTTCAGTACATCGGCTCCACCACAACAGAATTCAAAGTTAGATTCAGAAACCATAAATCATCTATGGTTACAAATAAAAAATCCTGTGAAGTTGCAGTTCACTTCAATAGCACCTCACATTCGCTTCAAGATTTTTCTTTTCAATGCATTGATCAAATTAGCCATGATTGCACGCAAGTTGATAAACTACTCATTACAAAGGAAGCTTTCTGAAGTGCCTAACTATTCACGCTATCACCTTACGGTCTAAACAAAAGACAGGAATTCCATTCAAAGAACAGAATTCATTTTAATTCTCTTGATGACTAATATTACGTTGCTGGCGATTTTTCACGATAAGTGTTACAATTGCGTGAGATCATGTTAGTTCGTGATCATTAGATTTTTTTCGTACTTGTTAATTAGCACTACATTATTATCATTTGTTCTGTATCGTTATTTTTTAGTTACGTAATGCTGTTCTTAGTTTTTTCTATACATTTTAAAGAATTTGTTATAATTAAGTCAGGCCAATGCCTATATAAGAGTATAATTACTTTTGTTCCAGTGCTGTACAGTAAACTGATGAAGGTCTGAAGACCGAAACGTTTTCAATAAATTTTTAGTTTTTAGCTCCAGAAGTTGTCCGTCCGTTGGCCACATTTAAATTCTATTTTCATCTACATATGCCGCGGCTTGGACTGAGAATCTCTTCGGGATCCTTCTTGCAAGCTTGACGTCTTCGTTGGCCCAGGTAGCCCTTATATATTTAGAATGAAGAACTGGAAATCCAACGATGTAGTCACGAGCCAGTACGAAATGCTGACTGATCCATTTTGAATTAAAAACACATATGCCGGAGTGGGAATCGAACCCGCGTTCCCTGGATTACATGTCAGGCGTGCTAACCACTGCACCATCACGACAACCCTGCAGGAAACAGAGCAATCAGAGATGTGATTTGTTAGCCGCGGGGCTCCCCGGCGTTTTATCATTTAGGAACAGGACTACATCGGATCATTCGAAGAAGATTCACAGGCTACCAGAAATACCAATTTATATTTAGAATGAAGAACTGGAAATCCAACGATTTCAGGTGTGCTCTGTTTCCAGCAGGGTTGTCGTGATGGTGCAGTGGTTAGCACACCTGACATGTAATCCAGGGAACGCGGCTTCGATTCCCACTCACGGCATATGTGTTTTTCATTCAAAATGGATCAGTCAGTATTTCGTACTAGCTCGTGACTACATCGTTGGATTTCCAGTTCTTCATTCTAAATATAATTTGGTATTTCTGGTTGCCTGTGAATCTTCTTTGGATGATCCGATGTAGTCCTGTTCCTGAATGATAAAACGCCGGGGAGCCCCGCTGCTAACAAATCACCTGTCTGATTGCTCCGTTTCCAGCAGGGTTGTCGTGATGGTGCAGTGGTTAGCACACCTGACATGTGATCCAGGGAACGCGGGTTCGATTCCCACTCACGGCATATGTGTTTTTTATTCAAAATGGATCAGTCAGTATTTTGTACTGGCTTTTGACTACATCGTTGGATTTCCAGTTCTTCATTCATATATATATATAAAGTTAAAAGAGTCAGAGGACGGACAAGTTTTGGAAGCTAAAAAGTAAAATATATTAAAAAACGTTTCGGTCTTAGACCTTCATCAGTTTACAGCATGTAAAGGCTTGGACTGGGAATCTCTAAAGGATCCTTTTGGAACGCCACTATCTCCGTTGGCTCAGACGGCCCAAAGAACTTTGTGCAAGTTACGAAGGTCTCTCAAGCCAACAGCGCATACCTGCCCCCCAGGAGGATCACAAATGGATTCACAGTCCAAGCCTCGGTGAAATGTAATTAATTAATGAAGTTTTGAGAGGACCAAGGACGGACAACCCCTGGAAGACATTTTTCATTGGGAGGAAAACTTTTATGCCCTGAGCGGGATTTGAACCCACGTCCCCCTGATTACTGGTTGGGTGTGATCACCACTACACTATCAGAGCAACCATGCTGGCTACATGGCCAAT
The DNA here is from genome assembly GCF_036669935.1 of Montipora foliosa. Classification (NCBI taxonomy): domain Eukaryota; kingdom Metazoa; phylum Cnidaria; class Anthozoa; order Scleractinia; family Acroporidae; genus Montipora; species Montipora foliosa. Next base: position 28,357,342 of record NC_090874.1, read on the forward strand.
CTGGATAGTGAATGGGAATTACGTGTTCATACGTGGTCAAAATGTCTTCCAGGGGCTGTCCGTCCTTGGTCCTCTCAAAACTTCATTAATTAATTACATTTCGCCAAGGCTTGGACTGTGAATCCATTTGTGATCCTCCTGCGGGGCAGGGATGCGCTGTTGGCTCGACAGACCTTAGTAACTTGCATACAAATTGTCCTCTTCTCTCTCGTCCGCCTGTGAATCATCGTTCTGGTTGATCCAGCGTCATCTATTTGGGGAAAAACATTGGCCCGGGATGACCACGTAATTCTCATTTACTATCCAGATTGGCCATGTAGCCAGCATGGTTGCTCTGATAGTGTAGTGTGATCACACCCAACCGGTAATCAGGGGGACGTGGGTTCAAATCCCGCTCAGGGCATAAAAAGTTTTTCTCCCAATGAAAAATGTCTTCCAGGGGTTGTCCGTCCATGGTCCTCTTGGTCCTGTAAATCAACTGATTAATTAAAAGTTAATGGAGGGCCACAATTGGTACGTGTCAAGGACACAACTGTCAATCTCAAGAAATGCGGTACTGTGTACCAGATCCATTGTGAGAAGTGTAACAAGGAGTACGTTGGCGAAACGGCCCGCTCTCTGGAAATCAGAGTAAAAGAACACCAATCAAGAAGTTCATCAGCTATTCACGAGCATTGTCGCCTGGAGGGCCACTCGGTGGACCCAAATAAGACAAAAGTACTATCAACCGAAGTTAACACCTTCAAACGCAGGATAAAAGAAGCTATTCAAATTAAACTTACGAAACCGGCGTTAAACAGAGACAATGGTTACGAATTAGCAGCCATCTATGACGCTATTCTAACCCCCAAGAGGCGTTAAAAACCTTTCTAAAACTCATCTTTTTAACATTCACATCATTGACTGATGAAGTCCGGTTGAAAAACGGACGAAATTTTTCATAAGTTTTAACTTTTAGCTCCGAGTTTGTAGAACTTTTAACTTTTATTATGCTTCCGGAGCAGGAAACAAATGTTTTTGATTGTAACTGATTAATTATTTCGAATGAAAGACATGAAGAATTGCCCTGGGCGGGATTTGAACCCACGTTCCCCTAAACACCGGTAGCGTGTGATGACCACTACACCATCAGGACAACCACGCTGGCAACGCAGCTATCCAGATAGTGACTTGGCCTAACGTGAGTATCCCGGGGTTCTTTCACGAGTGAGATGGGAAAGCCTAAACCCCTTCAAAGCCTTAAACCTAAGGATCGACTAACGATTCACAGGCAAACACCGACTTAGGCATCAGCTAATCAGAGGGATCAAGTTAATGATGCAGGCTCCCATTGGCAATAACATTTAATTCGTTTTCATTCCATGCTAATTTCTGACTGGATTTACAAAAAGCTACCCATAAATGCTGTAACCTAGCACCTTCAGATGCACAACAATAGGCTCCTTTTAAGACTAAAACTGTGACAGTTAGACCCCAAGTGCCTTGGTACTCGGATGAAATCCGTGAAGCCAAGAGAGAGCGTAGGCGTGCGGAAAGGAGATAGAAGTCTATTGGGACTGACGCGCATCTGGAATCATTTAAAAGACGCAAAAATTAAGTCACACACTTGTTAAAAGAAGCTAAATCAGCTTTTCTCGCTGAATTCATGGTTCAAATTGCTTGTCATCAGGGAAAGTTATTTCGAGCTGTGAAAGACCTTGAAATGGAAAAGAACACACTATGCTTCTCAGACTATGCTGATAAATCAGTGCTTGCAAATGACTTTGGGAGGTACTTTGTCCAAAACGTTACGCGACTGCTTGATGAGCTTGATCAGTGTCCTGTCCCGGATGATAGTGATACCAATAGCGACTCACTAACTACATTATTTATAGAGACATTTGCGCCACTTGCCGAAGACGATGTGTGCATGCTTATTACGAACTCTAAATCTACATCTTGCTACCTCGATCCTATCCCCACACCTCTAATAAAGTCATATATTAAGTCTCTTATCAGGAGTACCCAACGACAAAAATTTATAAAGTGATTGGATATCGCCTCCAGTAATATTTCAACAGTCACTAATTGTTTTTTGGTTGATTATTAACTTCTGTGGCAAAATTATATCCGCTCCCCAAAGCCAGCTAGAGCTAGAATTTAAAATACAATTTCCAGCCAGGATCTTTACTTAAAGAGCTTTTCCCAGCCAGGATATTTACCAAAAAGGCATTTCCCCAGCCAGGAATGTCTCTTTCTCCCCTTTTTTGCCAGCCAAAAAAATAAGGAAAGTAAATTGAGCCATTTTATCCAGGTGATACAAAAAAAAATAACTCAACGAAAGCTTGGTGCTGTTTGAGCCATTTTCTTTGCTTATGACTTCGGTGTACATTAACGCGGGATAAAAATAACATTTCTACTCTCTTACTGGTCTGTGGAAAATATAAATCGTCTTTACTTCAATCCAAATGAGAGCAAAGTTGTGAGATCGGAAAAAATAAATTTAGAGTTGGTTTACTTGATTTGAACGCAAACTTAAGGCTGACACCAGGACCCACAAACAACCACGTTTCCAGGGTTCCAAACACTGGTAACGAGATTGGGTTCATCAAGAGAATGTCTGGAGAGCACATTCGCCAAACGTTTAACGCGTACTTACTCTTCTTCTGCCCCACCTCCCCTTCAAAAGCTCATAATTCTGAACTTTATCTAAAATTACGCGTTCTGCTATCATTAGAAAGCAACGAAAATTTCGATGAACATTGTGCACAACTCACTATCCAGTACGGACAAAATCAAGTGACCGCAAGGCGCATTCCAGTATCCAAAACAATGATATTATTTAAGCCGATACAGAAATGAAATAGAACAAAAGCATTGTCTATCCAGCGCCAATCAGATACCTCGAAGACACGTCCTCCCAGTAGCTGTAGAAACGCCACGCCAAGAACGCAAAGTCTATTAATTATGATATATAAATAAAATTTGGTGTATAGGAAATCATATACCGAAAAAGCACGGAACGTCTATCCTTCATGATGAAGAACCATAAGTGATACAGATGGAAACAAATGCCAGACAGAAACAGGCTATCGTTCATGATGAACTAAGAACAACTATGCGGTGCTTACGGACTCAAATGCTAAGAATGTCACAGATGTCACAGTCTTTCCTTGAAGATGAAGAATTATGCGGTGCATAAGAAATGAAATCGTGGGAAATCACAGTTTACACTTGAGTGATGAAAAACCAATATTCGGTGCAGAAGAAATCAAATAGGGAAAAGGTACAGTCTTTACTCAATGATGAAAACCAATTACGCGGTGCAGAAAAAATCAAATGCCGGGAAGGCTATCATTGACGATAATGAACAGTTTTGCAATGCTGACCAAATGAAATGACAAGAGGGCACAGTCTATCCTCGACGGTGAATAACAGTTCTGCGATGCAGACGGAACCTAATTGCGAGAAGGCAGAGTCTTTCCTAGCGACCAGAAACAATTATGCGGTGCTGACGATATAACATGTTAGGAAAGCACAGTTTACAGATAATGATGAAGAATAGTTATGCAGTGCAGCAGAAAGCAAATGCCGGGAAGTCATGATCATGGTCTACGAATAATTGACGATGAAAAATATTTATGGTGTGCTGTAGATATCATTTCCCGGGAAAGCACACCCTATAGAAAAAAGAACTTTACGGTCAATCGCCGGGATACCTGTCACTTTCCTTTTCTGCATACCGACTCCTCTTCATATTCAGATGAGGATCCATGTAGCCTTTGTTATGGCTTTTCATATCTAAAAATACAACCATAGATTACTACATTATTATAACTGCATAATTATTACTCGCCAACGCGGATTTACTATCTATGCAGCCAAACTCTAGGCCGTAATCGCTCAAAAGTCACAATCGCTGCAAAGGCTTCAAAAGATAAAAGAGAACTGTTCACAGCAATTACCGCAAAAGCTTTGCTAAACCTGTAAAGACAAAAACTCCTTTTTTTATGTCCAACCCCACACTTAAATCTTACATAACCGAAGGGCAATCGCTGCGAAAGCTTTACAGGATAAAAGACAACTGTTCACAGCAAAAGCCATAACTGGCAATCACCACAAAAGCTTTGCTAAACCTGTAAAGACAATTTCAGCAATAGTCCTTTTTAAGTCCAACTCCACCACTTAAATCTTACATAACCGGGAAGCAATCGCTGCGAAAGCTTTGCAGGATAAAAGACAACTGTTCACAGCAAAAGCCATAACTGGCAATCACCGCAAAAGCTTTGCTAACCTGTCTTATTGTAGTTATTACGAACATAATTAACATCTCGTTGGATTCAGGAATTCTGGAAAGAGGTTTTGGTTATACCTCTGCTGAAGAAATTGGGTCTAGATTCAGTGTTTAAGAACTTGCGTCCTATGAGCAATTTGGCCTACATCTCTAAGCTTATAGAACATTGTATTTAATCAGACATATGACCGCATCGTCCGGTCAGGTCTTTATCCGCTGTTGCAATCTGCATATCGTCGACACCACAGTATGGAGACAGCGTATCCTTTTAGATTTAAGTGCCGCATTCGACTTAGTGGATCGTGGAATTTTACTCAGACGCTTGAACACAATATATGATGACCTTTGCATTGTTACGTGACTCGAGCGATTTGCATATTTATAAGGATTTGTATGGGGAAAATAACGATTGTTTCTGTGACCTATGAAAATGTAACGATTTAAATAAAAATCGTCTTACCTTACTTTAGTTGAGTGTTTTTCCCTCCTGTGTGGTCTTTGAGCCGATTTACGGCTATTCCTGTTAGTTTTTGAGGAACCGGTTTTCTCCCTCTATATATACTAAACAAGGTTGGTTACTCTTACGATGCAGTCGATCCGATCCGCCGAAGGAAAACAGCCGTAAATTCTCTCCAGCAGCTCCAGTCGCCTCGAAATTTCGGGTAGAGCACGGACGATAGTTAATTGTTCCTTCCGTAGTCTTTGCTTGGCGTCGAATCTTCACAGAGGCCGAATAAAACGTAGGCAATCTCTGAAAACTTTCCCGTTTTAGCCATCGAAAGAGGCTTTGTTCAAACTTCGCGTTACCCAACGATCAAAAGTTAACTTAGCAACCCGGCCAGATACTTCCACTCCAGGTGGGAGACAGTCCTTTGCTCACATCAAAAATCACTTCCTTGAATTCACTTCCTTGAAATCCTACAGCAAAAGTCTTACTTTAGTTTCACAGATGAACAACAACGAGTATTGAGAACTGCAGGGTACGAGGGCATTGATTTTTGATGTGAGCAAAGGACTGTCTCCCACCTGGAGTGGAAGTCTCTGGTCGGGTCGCTAAGCTAACTTTTGATCGTTGGGTAACGCGAAGTTTGAACAAAGCCTCTTTCGATGGCTAAAACGGGAAAGTTGTCAGAGATTGCCGACGTTTTATTCGGCCTCTGTGAAGATTCGACGCCAAGCAAAGACCACGGAAGGAACAATTAACTATCGTCCGTGATCTACCCGGAATTTCGAGGCGACTGGAGCTGCTGGAGAGAATTTATGGCTTTTTTTCTTCAGCGGATCGGATCGACTGCATCGTGAGAGTACCCAACCTTGTTTAGTATATATAGAGGGAGAAAACCGGTTCCTCAAAAACTAACAGGAATGTCCGTAAATCGGCTCAAAGACCACACAGGAGGGAAAAAACACTAAACTAAAGTAAGGTAAGACGATTTTTATTTAAATCGTTACATTTTCATAGGTCACAGAAACAATCGTTATTTTCCCTATACAAATCCTTATAAATATGCAAATCGCTCGAGTCACGTAACAAGGCAAAGGTCATCATATAAAGAGCTGCTCATATATCGAGCTTGGGGTACCTGTTGTGTTCCACGAGGTAGTTGTCTGGGTCCCCTTCTTTTAGTGGTTAACGCCTCAAAGCTCCTCGAGATAATACAAGTGCATCTACCTGAACCTCATTGCTTCGCTGATGACACTTAACTCTACTTGTCGTTTAATCCCAACAGCCCGACGGATCAGACAGAGGTGGTGTTCGCTATGGATTGATACATTAGTGACTTACGAAAATGGATGTACCAGGACAAACTAAATATTACTGATAATAAGACTTAATTTCTTATTATCGGATCCAGACAGGAACTGTTGAAAAATAATCCTTGCACAGTCCGTGTTGGCACAACAGACATTAAGCCTGTGTCTGAGGTGCGCAATCTTGGCTCCTGGTTTGATTCTAACTTCTCCGTGTCTACCCATATTTCCAAGTCTCGTAGGGCAGCATTATTCTGCCTCCACAATATTAGGACAATAAGTATTTTTTTTAGAAAAAGATAAATTAGAGGTGGTTCTGAATGCTTTCGTCGAAAGTAGAATTGGCTATTGCAACGGACTTAAGCTTCTATATGGACTTCCAGAAACAAATAAACTGCAGAGAGTACAGAACGCAGCAGCTAGGTTACTAACTTCCAGCTACAAATATGACGATATTATGCCCGTTTTGCAAGAATTAATACTGGTTGCCAGTTAGACATAGAATACATTTTAAAATTTTACTTTGAATTTTTAAAGCACTAAATGGTATGTCACCAGCTTATATTAGCGATTTAATTAATGTAAGAAAACACGCACGCTTTTCACTGCGCTCTGATTCAACCACTATCCTATTACATCCAGCATGGAAAATGAAAAAGTGTTTTGGTGACACTTTCGTCCGCCTTTATACTAGCCACCTCATCCCAAAAGCTGCATTCAACTGCCCAAGAGTGGCTACCGATCTATAGACATGGCAAGGAGCTGCAATGTTATTACAAATGGCTTCCCCTTTGCATTTTATCTTTTTTTTAAATAAATCTGTCAGTGGACGTGGGTTATGTTAAGACAATTAGACGGGGCGCTCTCACTTAGTTTCCATCAACTTTAATAGTTGGCATGGGAGTTCGCACGTCGCCATCGGCTGATACAAATCTCGAGCCTTGACATATTATGTATATACATTTAATGTATATTGACCACGACAAAGTGCTGGAGGTTTAGAAAAGTCATTAACTGGCCTGTCAAAGAAATTGTTTCATACGGGAAACTCAACTTTATTAAACTTTACAATTAAACAAATGAAGATAATAGTATTTGCAAGTTTGTTCAACAAATTAACTTAACAAGGATGAGGTGTTTATATGTCATTTAGGTAAACTAAACACTGACTGTAGTGGTAGGAGTCAAAGTAAAATGTTGTCCACAATTTAGTATTGTATATTATATAATGTTGAATACGACAGGGCAAGGCTAACTCAACAGCGCTCAGTCCAAATTAACAATGCGAGCATAAATATATTTCAGTCTGTGACACTTAAGGCCCGAGAAAAACGGCTCAGTTCAACATTTGCTTCAACAAATTCGTAATGTCGACATTCAGTATCAGCCAAAAATGAAATACAACTTACCTCGGTGTCTCCGAAGCAGAAAAAAAAACAAAACAAAATTTTCTCGAAAGCAGCAAATCGTGGAAGCAAGTCACTGCAAACAGAAAGGCAACAAGGTGGCCACCACTTCTTTCCACGCGCCGGTACTTAAACTCTTAGAGATTACGCGACCATTCGACAAATAAATACCTCTGATGACAACAAAGTGTGAGCAAAGCCCACACAAAAACTGTGCTCATTATTTTTACAAGTCTTTGATTAATCAGTGACCCTAGGCGTATCTTGCTTGGTAAACCTGCATAAGGCGTTTTTTTAGACAAGCCTAAGAGCTCTTTAATTAACTAGAATCTCTGTACGGTGGCCAATTTACATTATCAACTCCGTTGATAAAACCAATTTTTTGTATACTACTTCCCTACCGACGCCAGCACCACAGTTTCATTAGAAACTAGCCCCTTCATTCACTTGTTGTTCAACC
>NC_090874.1:28375232-28402732 GCF_036669935.1 Montipora foliosa
TTTCTCGCTGTAAACTAGGATTAGCCGATTTTTCTCAGCATTTCATGTTATCCATATAAACCCTACAAACCATTACGTTGACTGAGCATTCAAATTATGTGTTTGGGTCGGTCGCCTGTGTTATGTTTTGCTTTTTCAGGTCCCACATATCAAGCAGCCCATATGAAGTGTTCGTTTTTTACGATTTTCGAGGTGGTTTAATTAACCCCCACTGTTCGACATGTCTTTGTTTTAACTACCATCTCTCTGAGTTGCTTGTTGTTCAATAACACTTCTATCTCTTCTTTGAAAACCGAAATGACCCCCACTTATTGCTTTCATCGATCATCCAAGACCGCGTCTGGAAAAGCAGGTCATTATTCTGCCGGAGAAAATATGAATTCTAGAAACACCTTTTCGAACACAAAATCACGGTATCGCTGATGTTGAAGTCGCACCAGCGAAAAGCAAATAACTATCGTTTCACTTTTCCTCCATAAAGCACCTTAGAAGCTTTCTGTTGAACTTTGCAAGCGGCGCTAAGTCCTGCAGTTCTTTCTGTTGTCCTTTAAAATGACGCCTTTTTGGTGGCGAAAAACAAAGGGAAGAATATGGCAAGTTAGGCCACATTATGTATCAAAACAAAACTTGGAGTGCATTGAATTCTGTTGTTTGCCGATAAAAACCATTTTCGGACCCAGGCCTTTGCTAGAAGTTTTTTTTGAAGTCACAGACACACGAAGAAGTCCTTGAAAAACATCGCGGAATAAATGCCAGCTGCAATTGAGTAAAAAGTGATCGACCGATACTTACTGCATCGTATAGCGTCGAATGTCTTTTCATATTCAAATTTGCCAACCACACAACTAAAGAAGCCATTGTTTCAGCAGCCAATTATGTTCTGGCTGGCATATTAATAGCAATGGGAGACGTAACGAGAAATATCGCTATTATTAGTGCATCGCTACACGGCTATGGTATACTATGACTACAACTACGGTACACGCTATTTAAAATGCATTCTATTTAATATACGGATGTGAGATATTCAGTATGGTTTTGTTTGGTGTAGGACTGCGTTAACTATGGAATTGACTGGCACGGTCCTTTACCGGAGACTGCTAAAGATGACAATACTGCAGAAGTTCAAGAAACGTTTTGTGGACTGAATGACGCTCAGATGTTGACCCTCCAGGCTATAACCTTGGCTAAACCTGATAGTGATGTGTACAGCACCGGCTTATACAGTTACGACTGAGTTACCTGACCCGTGTATGGAAACGAAGCTGCCATTAACCTTGTTTTGGTACAAACCCCTCTGCTTTTCGTATGCAAATAAAGACTAGTTATTATCATAAAAACATGATTTTCGTGATAAAAGCAGTGAGGTCTGTATCAATGCAGTGTCACCGCCACCCCCACTGCCATTCATAGGCCAGGTCACTAAGCAAAAAACCTGTGGAATGGTCTATTCAAAGAACAGGAAACAAGAAAGGTAATAAAACATTCAATGTACCGTGAACCATTGATGGCCACCTTATTTCCTCAACAAATATTTGTACTGCATGATAAATTACAATCTCATTTTCTGCTGACGGAGCCCAATACGGAATATATTTTCTCCCAACGCCGTCAATATAATGTGGTATTGCCGTCTCAAATCGCAATTAGTTTTCTATCGCGATCCATCATTTATAAGGATAAATAAAACTGTAAACTAATCAACCCGCGCCTGATCGAAATTTCAATTCTCTCTACCTGCGAAACGTATTTGTTTGCGTACGTCAGCAACCCAATTCAGTGCAACGACGTCAATTTCAACATTAGAACCAATCACAGGCAGGCAAAAGTGAGATGGCAATACCAGGAAATATTGACGGCTCACGCATAGGCAAAACTATAAGAAGATCGCGATATTACGTGTAAACCCAGGCATATAAAGTTTGAGCTAGGTGTATAGAGATACTGAAGACCGTCGTTGTAACTTCTGTATCTGAGGATATACAGTCAATAAAACAATCCTTGTCCAAATTCGACTATGTTTTTGCGTTTTTGTTGGTGGATTTCTGGTCGGGCCATTTCTCTTTTTTCCATGCCGCAGACTCTGAGCACTGCGATGTGTATAGCCAGACACTCGCTGTTGTTCCGAGACCTGTGCCAGGGGTACTGGGAAAACCCAGCACTGAAATCCCCAACAGTTACTGGTTGGATACGCGAAGTCAGGTAGAAGGAGTGTTATTGTTGATGTTCTCTTCAACAGCTACAATTTGATTCACATTAAGTCAGCCAATAAATCTTTGCACCTTTGCAACTGTGACATATTCTGTGAAAAAAAAAAAAAAAAAAAAAAAAGGAAAATATGATGAAATTATGGCTTGGTATATTCTAAAAATCTAATACTCCTATTAGTTCCAGATTCTAGATGTTGAGTTTGTTTTCCTCTTTAGTCACACAATAAGATAAGGTATGATAAATACATTGAACACTATTACATACTACAAAACAATACCATCCCTCTTCTCTATGAATAAGGTACAGCAGCTGGTACCAAATTGGCCATGTGTATATGCCGTGGCTAAAATGCTGGTGTAAAAAAACACTGCAGTAGAGATTTTGAATAAATACAGCCGAAATATGAATAACAGAACTTATACCTCTTAATTACTGGGTTGCCAGTATGGCAAACCAGTTGGAATCTGTGTTTGGTTTCGTGTTTTTTTTATTTTTTTTTTCCGTGTCGGTAAAAGTCTTGCCTGTCACTCCCCTGCTAAGTAGTGGCTTTGTGCATAGAGTCTTGTCTGTGTATTTTGTTAGGTTTGAGGGGGCTGGGGGAATACGTAGATTTCCTTGGTGCACACAGATGAACGTTTAATTATTAAACCCGCAATGGCGTCGAAAGTCGTGGTAACGGGGATGGCGTTTTAGTGGCAAAAATATACCTTTATGAGATCAAGAATGGAACGTCAATTGGAATAACGAAACAGGCGGGGAAATAAATATCTGGAATCTTAAAAGCGACGAGGGATGGTCTTCGAGAACAATTGCGGTCGGATATGAGAAAGTGTGTGTTGTTTCTAATCTTATTTTATAAACTGTGCTGGTATGTAGAACACTGACAGTAAGTGGGAAATTGAGTATGGGTGTAAAAGGAATCGAATGTCTTGAATGTATCACAGTGTTTACCGAAGTGGCATCTCATTTGTCTGGCAATTTGCATTTAATTTGCAGTCAAGCTGTACAGTTTTCAGGTAAAAAAAATAATTGAAAATGTGACAGTGAAGAATTATTGGAAAGAAAGATTGTTGTCTATTTTGTGCTTTGGAAAAGGTTCTTTAGGAAAGAGTTCAATCTTGAACTGAAAAATATATTTATTTGCATATCGTATGGTTTGTGAGACGGATTGTTTCTTGTTTGCACGCACGGAATTGGAATAGAAAGGGTTTTTTTTTGTCTCCAATAGCAAATATTTTGTTAGTTTCAATAAATTTCATGCTGGAAAAGGTTTTTGTGAGATGTTTCAACTGTTGTGATTCATTGTGCTGTGTAGTATTCGAGTTTAACTAATTTGCATAAGTGAGTTGAAATTTAATACGCATTAAATAAAGATGACAGGAATTTGTAGGCATGATCGTTCTGGCAAATGATTACAGCTGGCGATCATTTTTAATTAAGGTCAGAAAAAGATTTCATTATAGTCACTCTTGTGTAAAATGAAGTTATTGTTAACTTGAGAAAACAACAATAGGGTCGTTTATACGAGAGAAAATAAGCCGCGGCTTACTCTGGACGCGGCGTACATAATACGCGGAAGGAACTATTTATACGAGTATAAACTCCCAGGCCAGGATAAGCCGGGGCTTGAGAAAGCTGTGAACGTAGATTTTGCATCATTTATATGGGCTGTTCGCGTTTTATTTTCTCTCGTATAAACGGCCCTTATATTTCTTTAACTTTTTTAAAGAGAGAGATTTCGCGCAAATTTTATTTCAAGCTATTCAGTTGAAATATTATTTCTCGCCATTGGCTTCGTTTGCGTGATCATTTACTGGTGTTGACATTTAGGAGGTAGTTGTTTGGTTCTAAACGAGTAGGAATAAAACGACCAGGAATGAGCGAATTTTAGTGGGTGTGCGATAGCAACACGAGACAGGAGTCGAGAATTTTAACGATAGACAGATATTAAATAACCCCTCCTGAAATAAACGAAGGGAAGCAGGCGTTGGTGGTTTGTGTGAATTTATAGCACTAAGTGGATGGAAGTCGTCATGTTTTGATTGGGCAGCTTCAGAGACGTCCTTCTCAGGAAACAAGTTGTTAAAATAGCTAATTGTGATTGGAGAATTTCGATCCTAAGTATAATAAGTATAATAATGCCTTTTATTGACAGGCAAAACCATATGATTGAGCGTACCAAATATCATTTGTTTGCGCGATCAAGTTGTGGCGAAGTGTGTAGCCCATGACAGTATGTCGTTTGTGAGCATATTGCTTTTTGTTGTATTAAGCTTCTTCCTCGGAACGCTCAAACAACTCACTTATGCACACGCCGTTTGCGGTAGACCCACACTAAAAGATGCTGTTGAACGATTGTTTTGGCTGGGGTTGGTCCGCAAACTGAAAGAAAGTTTATATGTTGAGAACAAATGTGTACTAAATGAACAAATATGTAAAAATCATGAAATGAACTGCACTGCAACCAAATGCCAAAGGAGAGAAGCACAGAACTGTGAAAGTTTCCTGAAGAAGAAAGTTCCTGATCTTAAAGTTAGTGCTAGCGGTATCGAGTCGCAGAGATGTACGCCTAGCCAGGTGCATTTAGTTAAATTTCTGAAAAGGTGAATTTTCTGTCTATTTGTATTATCATGGCTTTTTGTTTTCTGCTGTTACTGAATCCCTTTGTATTTGGAGCTGTAACGCTATTTCATGTGCAATTACTTGTATCGTTTGCAATTATCCTCACTAGTGCTGTTGTTAGCATTTTTACTGGGTTGCCAAACCCAGTCGGAATCTCGGTTTCATTTCGAGGGTTTTTACTGGGTTGCCTATGGCAAACCAGTTGGAATCTGTGTTTAGTTTCGTGTTTTTTTTATTTTTTTTTTCCGTGTCGGTAAAAGTCTTGCCTGTCACTCCCCTGCTAAGTAGTGGCTTTGTGCATAGAGTCTTGTCTGTGTATTTTGTTAGGTTTGAGGGGGCTGGGGGAATACGTAGATTTCCTTGGTGCACACAGATGAACGTTTAATTATTAAACCCGCAATGGCGTCGAAAGTCGTGGTAACAGGGATGGCGTTTTAGTGGCAAAAATATACCTTTATGAGATCAAGAATGGAACGTCAATTGGAATAACGAAACAGGCGCGGAAAATAAATAACTGGAATCTTAAAAGCGACGAGGGATGGTCTTCGAGAACAATTGCGGTCGGATATGAGAAAGTGTGTGTTGTTTCTAATCTTATTTTATAAACTGTGCTGGTATGTAGAACACTGACAGTAAGTGGGAAATTGAGTATGGGTGTAAAAGGAATCGAATGTCTTGAATGTATCACAGTGTTTACCGAAGTGGCATCTCATTTGTCTGGCAATTTGCATTTAATTTGCAGTCAAGCTGTACAGTTTTCAGGTAAAAAAATAATTGAAAATGTGACAGTGAAGAATTATTGGAAAGAAAGGTTGTTGTCTATTTTGTGCTTTGGAAAAGGTTCTTTAGGAAAGAGTTCAATCTTGAACTGAAAAATATATTTATTTGCATATCGTATGGTTTGTGAGACGGATTGTTTCTTGTTTGCACGCACGGAATTGGAATAGAAAGGGTTTTTTTGTCTCCAATAGCAAATATTTTGTTAGTTTCAATAAATTTCATGCTGGAAAAGGTTTTTGTGAGACGTTTCAACTGTTGTGATTCATTGTGCTGTGTAGTATTCGAGTTTAACTAATTTGCATAAGTGAGTTGAAATTTAATACGCATTAAATAAAGATGACAGGAATTTGTAGGCATGATCGTTCTGGCAAATGATTACAGCTGGCGATCGTTTTTAATTAAGGTCAGAAAAAGATTTCAGTATAGTCACTCTTGTGTAAAATGAAGTTATTGTTAACTTGAGAAAACAACAATAGGGTCTTTTATACGAGAGAAAATAAGCCGCGGCTTACTCTGTACGCCAAAGGAACTATTTATACGAGTATAAACTCCCAGGCCAGGATAAGCCGGGGCTTGAGAAAGCTGTGAACGTAGATTTTGCATCATTTATATGGGCTGTTCGCGTTTTATTTTCGCTCGTATAAACGGCCCTTATAATTCTTTAACTTTTTTAAAGAGAGAGATTTCGCGCAAATTTTATTTCAAGCTATTCAGTTGAAATATTATTTCTCGCCATTGGCTTCGTTTGCGTGATCATTTACTGGTGTTGACATTTAGGAGGTAGTTGTTTGGTTCTAAACGAGTAGGAATAAAACGACCAGGAATGAGCGAATTTTAGTGGGTGTGCGATAGCAACACGAGACAGGAGTCGAGAGATTCTAACGATAGACAGATATTAACTAACCCCTCCTGAAATAACCGAAGGAAGGCAGGCGTTGGTGGTTTGTGTGAATTTATAGCACTAAGTGGATGGAAGTCGTCATGTTTTGATTGGGCATCTTCAGAGACGTCCTTCTGAGGAAACAAGTTGTTAAAATAGCTAATTGTGATTGGAGAATTTCGATCCTAAGTATAATAAGTATAATAATGCCTTTTATTGACAGGCAAAACCATATGATTGAGCGTGATCATACCAAATATCATTTGTTTGCGCGATCAAGTTGTGGCGAAGTGTGCAGCCCATAACAGTATGTCGTTTGTGAGCATATTGCTTTTTGTTGTATTAAGCTTCTTCCTCGGAACGCTCAAACAACTCACTTATGCACACGCCGTTTGCGGTAGACCCACACTAAAAGATGCTGTTGAGCGATTGTTTTGGCCGGGGTTGGTCCGCAAACTGAAAGAAAGTTTATATGTTGAGAACAAATGTGTACTAAATGAACAAATATGTGAAAATCATGATATGAACTGCACTGAAAACCAAATGCCAAAGAAGAGAAGCACAGAACTGTGAAAGTTTCCTGGAGAAGAAAGTTCCTGATCTTAAAGTTAGTGCTAGCGGTATCGGGCTAGTCGCAGAGATGTACGCCTAGCCGGATGCATTTAGTTAAATTTCTGAAAAAGGTGAATTTTCTGTCTATTTGTATTATCATGGCTTTTTGTTTTCTGCTGTTACTGAATCCCTTTGTATTTGGAGCTGTAACGCTATTTCATGTGCAATTACTTGTATCGTTTGCAATTATCCTCACTAGTGGTGTTGTTAGCATTTTTACTGGGTTGCCAAACCCAGTCGGAAAATGGGTAGATTTCCGTTTTATTTTTTTAAGTATTTTTTTCCGTGTCGGTAAAAGTCTTGCCTGTCACTCCCCTGCTAAGTGCTGTCTTTGTGCATAGAGTCTTCTGTGCGTATTTTGTTAGGTTTGAGGGGGCTGGGGTAATGCGTAGCTTGCTCTGCACAATTAACCTGTAATGACGTCGGAAGTCATTGTAACGCGAATGGCGTTTTAGTACATCTTTAAAGAAAATATACCCATATGGAGCTCCAGAATGGAACGTCAAGACAGGCGGTGAAACATAAAGATCTGGAATCTTAAAAGCGACGAGTAATGGACTTCGACAGCGTGAATCTTTCGCCCGTCGAGCCGAAATCAAAATATGCTGTACTTCTAATATTTCGCCAAGCCTAAGGTGGTGTTAAGTACAACACTGAAACCAAATGGAAATTTCTCTGGTAACTTACGGGTTCAACAAAGACACAGAAGGAATCGAACACCACAAGTAGATCTGTGATCTCTGCTGTGTGTCTCACAGTGTTTACTGAAGTCGCATCTATTTAAAGTTTGCCTGTTTGTCTGGCAAGTAACATTCATTTTGTACTCAACTCTGCAAAGGTTAAAAAAAATTGTAAATGTGTTGTCTCTTTTGTGCTTTATTATTTACGGTCAAGGTTCTTTCGAAAAGGGTTGAATGTGAACTGTCAGAAATTTATTTAATTGCATATGCTTTGTGATTGTGTGTTTCGCTTGCACGCACGCAACTGAAATAGGAAGGGTTTCTTGCCTCTTATAGCAAATATATTGCTTGTTTCAATAAATGTTTCGGTGGAAAATATTTCTGTGAAATTTCCAGCTTTTGTAAATTTATCATGTTGTGTAATTTTCGAGCTTAGCAAATTTGCATACATGAGAGAATACGGGGAGAATTTTTGTGGTAACGCATAAGTCACGAAAATAAACAGGTCTGTTGGAAGCGTGCTTGAGTTTCAACAAAATGACCCCCAAAATCGGCAAAAGATTGTGACGCTGATGAATAATAAAGTAGCTGCTATTACCAAAACGATGGAATTACCTGGTGATAAATAACCTTGTCTTGGAGAGTAAATTTTTGATTTTCCAGAAACAATGGTCAACCTCTGAGAGTTGGGCGATTGTGATCTTTGTGTTGAATGCGCACATTTCTTGTCAAAATTTATAACAATCGAAAGAAAAAGAAAACTAACAAAAACAAAAACCCGGTAGCTTGGCATCATTTGACACAGTTGCTTCACTGTTTCGCGAGTAAACATGCCGCGGTAAAATAACGCGGTAACTTGATCAGAGCACCCGCTGAATTCGATGTGCGATTTACTCGGTGCAGCCAAACTTGTACAATTACAACAAAACAACTAAAATCTCCCAAACTGTTTTTTGCTGATGGTAACTTTTTATATTCGTGGTTCAAAATTAATGTTGTTTTCATGTCGTAGATTTTGTTACCGATGGCAAAACATTTTATTCTCGATCGACCGTCCTGAAACTTCCTTCTGCTCTTCTTAAAAATTGTGTATCCATATTTATTTACTTTTACATCAATATTTGTTTTGCATAAAGCAAGCTAACAAAATCTGTATCTTGCTTGGTTCGCAGTTGATAGCATTAAAATAGAATTTTCGGTCCAGTACTAATTATGCTTCTGATACTGAGTGGTATAACTTCAGCTTTCAACTTTTGTTTGCAAAGCTGTCAGATGCTGTCAGTGCACGCTTACACTTGTGGTGGAAAGAAGTTGCATGATCAACATGTCAGCCCAGAAGCCAATGTTTCTCGATTCCCTTTTATTTTCTTCAATCTCTCTGGGTTCAGTACTTTGCTAGTAACCACATGTCTTCTCAAGGGGCTATTTATCTAAGACTTCTACCATGGCGCTACAATGATAGACAATACCAAAACAATATCGTGTACTGTTAGACCTACATATTACGCAAAGACAACTGTCAACATGTCATCCCAGAAGACAATGTTTTTCACTTCCCATTTATTTTCTTCAATCTTTCTGGGCTCAGTACTTTGCTAGTAACCACATGTCTTCTCAGGCTATTTACCCAAGACTTCTACCATGGCACTACAATGATAGACAATACCAAAACAATATCGTGCCCTGTTAGAGCTACATATTACGCAAGGACAACTTGAATCTCCAGGAAGACAACACACAGCTTACTTGACATTATGGAATAAATCGCTGTGTTACTTCACTACCACACGTAAGCAATGCGTGTCAATTTTTTTTAAAGAGGACAGGAATTTCTTCTTTCTGACAAATGATTGATTAATAGGCCGGTAGCCAGGTTTTTAACCTCAGAAAAGGATCTGTTTCGTGGTACGAACGTGTGAGGACCTGTGAGCCAAAGATCCTCTGCTGGTATGGCTTCTGGTATGACTTCTGGTATGACTTCTGGGTGACCCTTTCCCCCCGCCCCCCCAACTGGAAAAAAATGCGTGGAACGCTGCACGTACCACAGGCAACCCAGTGTACCCTCACGGAGGGTCTAGTTTTGTTATTTTCCGTGTCGGGAAAATTCTTGCCTGTCACTCCCCTGCTAAGTGGTGTCTTTGTGCATGGAGTCTTCTGTGCGTATTTTGTTAGGTTTGAGGGGGCTGGGGTAATGCGTAGCTTGCTCTGCACAATTAACCTGTAATGGCGTCGAAAGTCATTGTAACGTGAATGGCTTTTTAGTACATCTTTAAAGAAAATATACCCACATGGAGCTCAAGAATGGAACGTCAAGACAGGCGGTGAAACATAAAGATCTGGAATCTTAAAAAAGCGACGAGTAATGGACTTCGACAGCGTGAATCTTTTGCCCGTCGAGCCGAAATCAAAATATGCTGTACTTCTAATATTTCGCCAAGGTGGTGTTACGTACAACACTGAAACCAAATGGAAATTTCTCTGGTAACTTACGGGTTCAACAAAGACAGAGAAGGAATCGAACACCACAAGTAGATCTGTGATCTCTGTTGTGTGTCTCACAGTGTTTACTGAAGTCGCATCTATTTAAAGTTTGCCTGTTTGTCTGGCAAGTAACATTCATTTTAAGACTCAACTCAGCAAAGGTAAAAACAAATTGGAAATGTGACAGTGAAGAATTATTTGAATGAAAGCTTGCTGTCTCTTTTGTGCTTTATTATTTACGGTCAAGGTTCTTTCGAAAAGGGTTTGATGCGAACTGTCAGAAATTTATTTAATTGAATATGCTTTGTGATTGTGTTTCGCTTGCTCGCACGCAACTGAAATAGGAAGGGTTTCTTGCCTCTTATAGCAAATATGTTGCTTGTTTCAATAAATGTTTCGCTGGAAAATATTTCTGTGAAATTTCTAGCTTTTGTAAATTTATCATGCGTAATTTTCGAGCTTAGCAAATTTGCATACATGTGTTGAAATGTGATACGGGGAGAATTTTTGTGGTAACGCATAAGTCACGAAAATAAACAGGTCTGTTGGAAGCGTGCTTGAGTTTCAACAAAATTACCCCCAAAATCGGCAAAATATTGTGACGCTGATGAATAATAAAGTAGCTGCTATTACCAAAACGATGGAATTACCTGGTGATAAATAACCTTGTCTTGGAGAGTAAATTTTTGATTTTCCAGAAACAATGGTCACTGTGACCTCTGAGAGTGATCTTTGTGTTGAATTCGCACATTTCTTGTCAAAATTTATAACAATTGAAAGAAAAAGAAAACTAACAAAAACAAAAACCCGGTATCTTGGCATCATTTGACACAGATGCTTCACTGTTTCGCGAGGAAACATGCCGCGGTAACTTGATCACTCTGCCCGCTGAATTCGATGTGCGATTTACTCGGTGCAGCCAAAAGTACAATTACAACAAAACAACTAAAATCTCCCAAAATGTTTTTCGCTGATGGTAACTTTTTATATTCGTGGTTCAAAATTAATGTTGTTTTCACGTCGTAAATTTTGTTACCGATGGCAAAATATTTTATTCTCGATCGACCGTCCTGAAACTTCCTTCTGCTTTTCTTAAAAACTGTGTATCCATATTTATTTACTTTTACATCAATATTTGTTTTGCATAAAGCAAGCTTACAAAATCTGTATCCTGCTTGGTTCGCATTTGATAGCATTAAAATAGAATTTTCGGTCCTATGCTTCTGTTACTCAGTGGTATATTTCTTAGGTCGCTCATCCAGATACTAACCCATCACACAGAGATTAACTTCAACTTTAAACTTTTGTTTACAAAACTGTCAGGTGCTGTCAGTACACGCTTTCACTTGTGGTGGAAAGAAGTTGCATGATCAACATGTCAGCCCAGAAGCCAATGTTTCTCGATTCCCTTTTATTCTGTCAACATGTCTCTCCCAGAAGACAATGTTTTTCACTTCCCATTTATTTTCTTCAATCTTTCTGGGTTCAGTACTTTGCTAGTAACCACATGTCTTCTCAGGCTATTTACCCAAGACTTCTACCATGGCACTACAATGATAGACAATACCAAAACAATATCGTGCACTATTAGAGCTACATATTACGCAAGGACAACTTGGATCTCCTGGAAGACAACACACAGCTCAGTTGACATTATGGAATAAATCGCTGTGTTACTTCACTACCACACGTAAGCAATGCGTGTCAACTTTTTTTTAAAGAGGACAGGAATTTCTTCTTTCTGACAAATTCGATGTGCGATTTACTCGGTGCAGCCAAACTTGTACAATTACAACAAAACAACTAAAATCTCCCAAACTGTTTTTCGCTGATGGTAACTTTTTATATTCGTGGTCCAAAATTAATGTTGTTTTCATGTCGTAGATTTTGTTACCGATGGCAAAATATTTTATGCTCGATCGACCGTCCTGAAACTTCCTTCTGCTCTTCTTAAAAATTGTGTATCCATATTTATTTACTTTTACATCAATATTTGTTTTGCATAAAGCAAGCTAACAAAATCTGTATCTTGCTTGGTTCGCATTTGATAGCATTAAAATGGAATTCTCTGTCCTATGCTTTTGTTACTGAGTGGTATATTCCTTAGGTCGCCCATCCAGATACTAACCCTGCCGAATAGGAAACAATTTCAGCTTTCAACTTTTGTTTACAAAGCTGTCAGATGCTCTCCGTGCACGCTTACACTTGTGGTGGAAAGAAGTTGCATGATCAACATGTCAGCCCAGAAGCCAATGTTTCTCAATTCCCTTTTATTTTCTTCAGACTCTCTGGGTTCAGTACTTTGCTAGTAACCACATGTCTTCTAAAGGGGCTATTTATCTAAGACTTCTACCATGGCGCTACAATGATAGGCAATACCAAAACAATATCGTGTACTGTTAGACCTACATATTACGCAAAGACAACTGTCAACATGTCATCCCAGAAGACAATGTTTTTCACTTCGCATTTATTTTCTTCAATCTTTCTGGGCTCAGTACTTTGCTAGTAACCACATGTCTTCTCAGGCTATTTACCCAAGACTTCTACCATGGCACTACAATGATAGACAATACCAAAACAATATCGTGTACTGTTAGACCTACATATTACGCAAAGACAACTGTCATTATGTCATCCCAGAAGACAATGTTTTTCACTTCCCATTTATTTTCTTCAATCTTTCTGGGCTCAGTACTTTGCTAGTAACCACATGTCTTCTCAGGCTATTTACCCAAGACTTCTACCATGGCACTACAATGATAGACAATACCAAAACAATATCATGCACTGTTAGAGCTACATATTACGCAAGGACAACTTGAATCTCCTGGAAGACAACACACAGCTCAGTTGACATTATGGAATAAATCGCTGTGTTACTTCACTACCACACGTAAGCAATGCGTGTCAACTTTTTTTAAAGAGGACAGGAATTTCTTCTTTCTGACAAATGATTAATTAATAGGCCGGTAGCCAGGTTTTTAACCTCAGAAAAGGAGCTGTTTCGTCGTACGAACGTGTGCGGACCTGTGAGCCAAAGGGCCTCTGCTCGTATGACTTCTGGGTGACCCCTTAAATGGTCTTAATGACCCACCAACTTGAAAAAAATTGCCTGGAACGCTGCACGTACCACAGGCAACCCAGTGTACCCTCACGGAGGGTGTAGTTCTCTTAGTTCTTACATATGACTTTTCACGTACAATGGTGTTAGGCTTATTGAGATGGATAAAAATATAATGCAAACTGTTTGTACTTGTAACCGGTTTAAAATACGCTGCCTCGATAAAAATAACGCAGATTGAACTTATATCAGGAACTTTAACATCAACACTAAATATTAAAATGAAAAAAGAACGTAGAATTTTCTCACTTACCGGTTGAAAGATTTACCAGCGACGCCGAACTGTTAGCGCCCTTTTAACCAAATAGACCGAGAGAGGCCTGAGACACTTTCTCGTACCCAAACCCGACGAATGCTGAGATTACCGAATGTCCTTATTGAATGTTTGAATGTCCGAATTGAATGTCGAATGTTTTAATGTCTGAAGTACTGAACGAATGTCAGGATTACCGAATGTCGGAATTGGATCTTCGAGCCGCCGATCGAATGTTAGAGTTAACATTTAAACCGGTGAATTGCCGAACTGAATGTTTGATTGCTGAATTGAATGTTTGAATTGCCGAACTGAATGTTTGATTGCTGAATTGAATGTTTGAATTGTGGAATTTAATGTTTGAATTGACAAATTGAATGTTTCGATTGACGAATTGAATGTTTGAACTGACAAATTGAGTTGAGCTTACGATTGCGAGTTTAAATTGTAAGATAGCATGCTTGAACTGAAGGTTTGGATTAAAAACAAGAAGTTTGAATTTTGGCGGGGATGGGTACCCATATTCACACACAAATCACTCGATACGAGCAACAATCATAACTCTCTGGTCTGACGCTAGATTGACAGATCGGGAAATTATGGAGAGAATAAAGATCTTGATCAAGTTTGAAAAATAATCGAAACTGTTGATATTTCCCTGTTTTTATTTTTATTATTATTATTATTTTTTGTAAGTATTTATGCTTTTCTCGAGTTCTCCCAACATCCCGCCTGGTTTTGTCACGTTATAAAGCCCAGGAAAATGCCATCCATTGCTTAAATAGTGTTAGACGCGTCAGGAGCCCATTACCGGGAGCCTCCATCTTCCATATTAACTCTTTGAGTCAACCCTTTCTCGATGTACTCCTCCGTGTACGCCAATGTGACCAGTATCACCATAGTTTACAGCATACATCTTTGATATTGGACAATCATGTTTTGGTCAATTGACAGTTGTCAAAACAAGGTATCGCGTCACCTAATCTCGTACCCAGATCTCACTCTGTCACTGGAAATGTGAGATCTGGTAAAGTTCGACAGTACACCATTTTTCATTGGCTACTAAAAAAAGGTTGCGGCAATCCAATCTACGCTCCGATTGGCTTATTTCGCGGGACACTTAGTGAAGGTTTGGTTTCGCAAGCTCATGTGCTGTTTTGAATAAATGCCAGTTGTGCGGAGGAAAGTTTTATTTTTTCCAACGCCTGAAAAGCTTTACAGTTGAGGAAAATCATTTTTAAAATTTGCGACGTTTGTGTAAATGGTACCGACGAAAGCCCCACGTACCCTGCCACTCAAATAAAGTTCTGCGTAGCTTGCTACGAGGTACGCAGAAACTAATAAATTCAAGTTGAAGTATGTTATTTATTCAAAACAGTATTTCTCGTTCTTAAAGTGTGACTCGCGAATTAAGTAGTGATCAATTGTGAATTTCACGGTTAGATTAACTACATTTTTCACGAGATCGTGTCAACAAAATAGCGCTCGTTGCAGTGATTAGGTCTAAGCACTCTTTAACATTTTCGCTTTCAATTTACGGTTTGGCTAACTACACTTTTCACGAGATTGTCTGAAGAAAATAGCACTCGTTTACTGATTAAGCATTAGCGTTCGTTTCACTGCTTAGGCCTGAAACCCTCTTTAACATTTTAGCTTTCAATCTAGGGTTTGGCTAACTACACTTTGCACGAGATCGTGTCAAGAAAATAGCACTCGTTTATTGATTAAGCCTAAGCGCTCGTTTGAGTGATTCTGGAGTTGCTCCCACAATTAAACAATCTTGACCGTTCAAAAACAATCGCCTGTAGCCCTTCTTTCTGTTTCGGCTTAAGTTTAAGGTTCCCTTGTTCTCTACCCAAAAGAATCTCTTCAAGAGTACTCTCGAAATCCATGTTTATTCCGTAAAATCACCCAAGATCACAACAGAGAGTACGAACATGCGCAGTGATAGAAAGGCTCGTATTTCGGGCCTCGCTGGCACTGAGCATGCTCGAAATCGAACTTTACCAGTTCTCCCTTCCGTATGACCGTGGGAGATCTGGGTACGAGATTACGCGTCACCATACCGCGGGCTCGAGTTTAGAGCTTATTGAGGTTAGCTGTTTTCTTGAAGTTGACTCCTGACCAGGTACTGGTTTTCGATTTTATCGCAGGCTCAATTCATCCAAAACATAAGCGAGGCTTCATTTTTCGGACACTTTCTGTGGCTCGACGCGGCTACTACTTCAACTAAAGCTCTTAACAGTCAACGCTTCTCGTGTTCTGGTGGAAAAAGGTTTGGAAAATCTTTCCTTTCTGCATTTTTCGCTGGTTTCAATCCAATTTGACACAATATCTTGATAACTGTGGTCCACAATGGTGGCTACGAAGTTATTCAAGTCAAGCAATAGAGGGGTGCATTGCATTGCCGTATTGCCGATTCTTGTTCCAAGCCAAGCTGGCTTGTTTCAATGAAATACCTCAAAATGTAGAAAATATCCTATTCAGAGATTAAGTGGACTAAAGTACATCAGTAAAACTCTTTTTTGACCTTGAACTGACAAACTTTGCCAACGGTTTCTAATTTTAGCGTGATTCCTATTCGCTGGCTGTTGAGACAGCTGACTCTGAAATGGCTTTTTTCCTTTTCCATTCGCTCGTTGACGATGAGCTCGTATTCTTTTAAAACTCGTGCGATTCAAAAGAAATCATTGCCAAACTGGTAAAATCCAAAGTAAATTTCCATTGAAAACCAATATCGCACTCATCCATTCGTGATTCATGCGATATCGTTTTTTTTGCGTAAAATTCACCGCGGTATTCACTAGTTAGGCACTGAATTTTTCTATGAAAGAAAACGAAGAAAATGATTTAATTAAGCAGTAACCCGAAACACCAAAACGTGGACAGTTCCAAAACCTTTTTTTTCTCTAACCCTACAGGCAGTTAGAATAAATAACCAGGGAGGTCCGCTTTTAGGCTTGGCTAAATATATATGTTAATCCCTCGTGAATATACAACTGTAGCTTTACTATTGCAATTTAACTTGAATATGTTTGTAGACTACAAGTATAAATTCCAATTGCATGAGGTTTATTTGTTGGCCCACTGCTGCAAATAAATACTGGAATGCTTTGACAGAGAGGCGATATTTCTCACGAAATTCACGTGGATTTTCAATGTGAAGCAGCCTTCTTTCCTCAAAATTTCCAGGCTACCGAATATAGTTCTTTACGTTCTTCTTCGCTCGACGAGAACATATCAAAATTTCGAAAGACACTCCATACAAAAACCAAATTTTAATTGCAGGTGTAGTGCTACACCTGTAATTACCAGTCGGAGTCTTGTAAAAACGACTTGTAACGATGCTTATTGAACTCATTTTTGTGTGCACGTGTAAAAGCAAGGGCTACAAGTGTAACTTTTTTTTTTTGAATTGACCCCAGGTCGTCCTTGCCTTCTTGAGGCTGGTTTTCACTAGCGACGGAGTTGGAGTCGGAGCCCTAGTCGGAGTAGGAGTCGTAAGAGTGCTTATGACCTCGTGAAAATCAAAGTTCGGAGTCATAAGCGGAGTTATAAGCTCGACGGAATCACAGTCGGAAGAATCAGAACGTTCCTATTTTCTTCCATCTCCGCTTATGACTCCGTCGCTTATGATCCAGTGCAAACTAAATTGTCGGAGTCGGAAGCAGAAGCGATTCCAAGCATTGTGATTAGTCTACTCTTCCGCTTCTGCTTCCGACTCCGACAATGCAGTTCCCACTGGACCATAAGCGACGGAGTCATAAGCAGAATCGGTATTCTGCTTCCGACTCCGAAAGTTTGATTTTCACTAGATCGTATCGCTCTGTGCTTCTGATTACGACTCCGACTTCGACTCCGTTGCTAATGAAAACCAGCCTTCAAGAAGTCGACGTGGTATCACAATGAGGTGTAGCAAGCTTTGAAGGGCCTGTCCTTTAATGTTAGTGGACGTTTTAATTAAGCCTTTAGCTGGTGCTTTTCCCGTCCCCTGTTATCTTTGAATAATTTGCCTTTCTGGTATAATTGAAGACAAGGATTCTTGAATACCGCTCTTAATTTAATTAATGTTGGGGATTTTGTGCCGGCTGCGATTTCCTCATGGATAAGGCAATTTTCCGTTACTTGTAATCTTGTTGTAGTGATTCAGCGATTTTTGTCATAAAAATAAATTCACTCTCGAAATATCTCTTTCCGCAATGCTAAGTGGGTATTCTATATCTTTCAGTTTATATTTTTAAATTGTCATGTTTTCATCAAGCGAGGAACGAAAACAATTTGATTACGCCAAGTGGGTGGCATTAACAAAAGTTCGAGATTAGAAGTGAGCACAAGATGGATTCCTAGTAAAATCTGATGCCTTAGTACTTTCGTGTTAACCAATGTTTGTGTTTCACATGTCAGTCGCAAATTTGGTAGTGTGAGGTTGGCCTACGGTATCTTGTATTCTTTTGTGATTTTTTGTGAAATACTTTTACTTTTGTGTAATCTTTGTGAAATTTACACGAAGGCTTATTCCCGAGCAAGTTATGGCACGTCGTAGGGAAATTAGAAATGTAAACCCAACGAGTATCGGTCTACGCGGGAAGATGTCTCTCTGGATCAAGTTGGTGTCTTCGACCATTTGACGCTGCCTCTTCAAAGCTTGCTTGCAGATTCAAAGAAATTTAAAGAGAGGTGTAATTATGCATTTTTCTGGGCCAAAAATTCGATTGTATGGCTGAGGGAAAGCGAGGGGTCTAGACTCATCGCAATCAAGAGTTCAAGGGATTTAGATAATCTTATTTCCCGTGAGCAGTCATCAAGTTAAGGAAACATAAGTCAAGTAGCAATACAACCAACTAAGGTAAACAAAGAACACTTACAAGAGCTTCCGTAGTATTCCTGTGATGTTATTCCTTCTCACGGTCAGTTCAATAATAGTTTAAACACAAGTCTCCCTACCAAGAAATATCTTGAGCGTCTACCAAGTTTTAATGAATTGGATATATTTACTCTAAACAGTTTTCCCGATAGAAGGTCTGACTTTGATCCCTATACCACAGCTATCAGCTGTAGATACTTTTCTCCCCATAGTTTCCGTCATTCAAAAAGACAATTCCAGTTTTCCTCTAATTCAACCGATGGACTTTCATTGTTTCATACCAATATTAGAAGCCTGAAAAGTAATTCAGAAAAATTTCAAACCCATTTACTAGAAGAACTTGATTTTCATTTTAACATAATTGGAATCACAGAAACTAGAATAAGAAATGAGCTTGGAGATTTGGATTTTAATCCCATCATACCTGATTATAACTTTAAGTATGTGCCGACGCCCCTTTCTACTGGAGGTGTTGGCATATACATTGATCAAAGATTCAAATATACAGTTATTGGAAAAATCTCTAATGAGGCTTATCAGGCTCTCTGGGTTGAGTTGCATTTGCCAAAAAAGCAAATATGATTTGTGGTGTGGTCTATAGACAGCACAATTCACCAGAACATTTTCAAGAATATTTTGATGAAACAATTGAAAAACTTAGCGCCTCTGGGAAGAAAATGATCTCCACTGTTGGGTGATAGTAATTTAAACCTTCTCCGTTTTCATTACTGTAAATATGCTTAAAACATAATTTCCGATCTAACCGATCACTTTTCACAATTTTGTTTTCTTCTCTCGGATAAAACTATTTTCAAGCATGATTGTCATAAAAATCTAGCACAGAATTATTCAAGCTATTCTGAAACAGAATTTATACACGACCTTTCCCAACTTGACTTGATCCAAGCAGTCTCAAAAAACACTTATGTGAATAAATCTTTCTCTGCATTTTATAATAAATTAAATAATCTTCTCAACACGCACGCACCGTTAAAGCCAGTCTCAAAGCGCATGATTAAGCGATTATCAAAACCTTGGATAACTGAGGGAATTAGGAAATTAATTAAAATCAAAAATCAACTTTTTACTTCGGGCGACACTAATGCCTACAAGACCTATCGTAATAAAGTTTTGATGCTCACACGAATAAGCAAAAAAATGTATTTTCACAATTATTTTGAAGAAAATTTGAAAAATACTAAAAACGTATGGGAGGGCATCAATAGTCTTTTAGGTCGTAAGAATAAAGCTCACAAAGTTATAACCTCTTTAAAATGTCCACGAACCAAGCAAGTATCTTATAATTCCTCCGAGTTTCCTGATATAATGAATAAGTTTTTCTCTTCAGTTGGATACAACTTGGCGTCTAAAATGCCATATCCAATTAAACAATTTTCTGAATATCTCCCCTGGTTTATGGCAAGCCGTTTGTAGCAAAATTTAATCTTAGATATATATGTTCAATCCTTTAAATTAAGGTTTAATTTAAAGTCATAAAAGTCATTCAATGCAATCCAATCCTTAAATTTTATATGCAATGCAATACCACGAATATTGATTCAATGCAATCCTTAAATTTTATATTTAATGCAATACCACAAATATTGATTCAATGCAATCCTTAAATTTCATATTTAATGCAATACCACAAATATTGATTCAATTCAATCCTTAAATTTTATATTTAATGCAATACCACGAATATTGATTCAATGCAATCCTTAAATTTTTATGCAATCCGAAAATATATGTTCAATCTTCCTGGGACGAGCGCGGCCATATAGAACATCACATGATCATTTCCCGCCTTTTACCATCCAAAGCAGACATTGCTATGATGGACGAAAATAGAGTTCAAGTTGTGGCCCAGATGTTGGAGAATGCTTCAAATATACTTCGGGGAACAGCATCTACTGTGAATCAACAAGTTCCACAGACTTCTGGTTGTAACCCGCAAGCTTTAAGAAGCAATGGAAATGCTGAAGATGCTACGGCTACTTCATCTGTTCAGCGGGCACTAAATCATGCTCGAAACATGATAAGAAACAGCTCAGCTAGTGGAACTTATCGTCGCCTCGGTCGATCAGAGCGGCTGCGAACTTCCTCTCCACTTAACAGTCGTAGCAGGAATCAAGAAAAACAGTCTAAAAAGAAGAAGGCTATAGAATTCGCTCTTCTAAAGTGCTTTGGTGACATCAGCGACGAAGAAGAAGAGTATACCCTAAAGAGGGACTCGATTATTGCCAGCGGTGAGTTGTAAGAACCATGAGAAATTTAATAATAGAGGGTTTTAGATTTAAAAAACGCTTAAACATAAACGGCTTTATATGAACTTTAGTTCGTGTATGTATGTAAGTATGTATGTAGGTAGGTATTCACGCAAGCTTAGAACGCTATAACTGTTTTATAACAGATTCAACACATTGATAACAAAATGAAAGATTCCGAACTTGTAACATTTGCGAAGCGGCGCCGGCCGGTCGGTCGTCTTGCGAAATCTACATCTATCGTCGAACAGACGTCATGTAGACCTACATCTATCGAGAGCTTTATGACCATATGCGTGGAATTGTAAGTATGTATGTAAGTAGTTGTGTGATATCATGTGTAGTAGAGTACTGTTTCAGGCACCCAGTCCATCAAAGGTTTGCCGAGTTGACACAGATCTATATTTGGCGGTAAATCTTCATATCAAAAAATACTTGAGGTAGTTGTTATTATCATTCTGATCATTATGATCGTCATTATTCAATGCTCGGACTTCCAAAGGAAACCCTGAGGTTTAATACAATGTTTCTTTTGTTCTTGTCACTAATGGCTTACTGGTGTCTTCTGCACGAGATACAGTGTAATAGGAAATTCAGAGTGCATTCAGTAATGCGTCGAGTTGTTATTATCATCATCATCATCATCATCATCATCATCATCATCATCATCATCATCATCATCATCGTCATCACTGTCGCCGTCTTCGTCGTCATCATCATCATCATTATTATTCCATCTGCAAGTTAAATCCAATCTCCACACCTGAGGAACAGCTGTGAGCAACATTTGTATAAATAGTTAACCACTTCATGCAAACCAAATAATTATCTCTCAGAGGTCCCACTTTTGAGGCTTCATGCTTTTCTTAATTTCATTTCAGGTATAGTTATGCTAGATGAAGAGGACAATGAAGAATCTGTGAGAAATTCAATCAGAGAATCTGTCATCAAGAAGCTACCAATAATAAGTCCCAATGACTTTGAATTTGTTAAAGTGCGGCAGAAGAAAATCACAAGACTTGAGCTTGGTCCTAACACTGAATACAGTTACTCTGTGGTAAAGAAGATGGCGGGGCAGGGGCTGTTGTATGTGAAAGTGAGAGAAGGATTTGAGTTTATATATGGAGAGAGCAGTGAAGATCTCGATGACAATATGCTTCAAAGTCCTTTTGAAAATTTGCACAAGAGTGATGCAACTGATCCAACTGGCGCAACTGAAGATAAGAATGGAGAGAATGAAGTGGATGTGGCCCCAGTGCAGCACACAGCTGAGCTGCTAGTAACCCATCAAGGAGAAACCACTGGTAGACTTTGTCAATCTGACATTTCAGCCCAGCTTAAACATGATGAAGAGGACCTTTGCGACTCCATTATTCGTGGTATCACTGACCTGACCGATCCAGTTGAAATCCTAAAATTCTTCAGCAACACCTTGTTAAGGGAAGGCAGTTGGATATTGCACATGGTGTGGACACCAGCATTGCACTTGATCCAAAGGACCCCCAGAATGCCACCAATTATATATGTGTTGACCGTGCAAGCATTTTGACAACAACGTTTGCAGAGTTTCAGTCTATTCAGGATTTCTCCATAACATTTGAAGTTGATTTTATGGGTGAAGTTGCCAGAGACTATGGGGGCCCACGGAAAGAGTGGATTCGTTTAATGAATTCTGCCATGAAAGAGAAGTATTTTGACAATGGGCTGAGAGAGTTGCTTTTTGAAGATTATTATCATGTTGGTGTCATGATGGGAATTGCTTTGTTACAGAATGGCCAGATGCCAACCATTCTACCAGCAGACATAATAGAGTCTCTTACAGAAGAAGCTAGTTTGAATGCATGTATCACCAACCTTAAAAGAGGTTTGAATAAATTCGGTTTGGTCAAAATATTCAAGTTCAAACCAATACTTCTTCATCTATTGAGACCAAGTAATACACAGCTAACAGCGAGGATCGTCATCCAGCTTCTTAACCCAGTCTTTTCACCAGAGGGATCTACTGCATTATCAAGAGAAAAGGAAGTCTACAGCCTATTCATAAAGTACATCAGACAAGTGGCCAGTGGGAGGCGACCACCACTCACTTTGAGTTCCATTTTGGTCTTTGTAACTGGTGCAGCAGAGGAGCCTGTACTTGGCTTTACACTGCAACCAAGTATTACATTTGTCAACGAGCGAGGAAACGATCAGGTAAGTTGGCATTGAAATTATAGACTACCTAGAGGCTGCTTTGAACCTGGAACTGTCGTGGATAAAGTTAACACTGGTTCCCATATTCCAATTTGTGAGAGAAAAGCGTCTCGCTAAACATAACAAAGTATTTTCTGTCATTGTTGCTATGAATAGAAACTCTTCCTGACCTTTCAGATTTAGGTTTATCTTTGCTGGGAAAACTCGGTATGGTGGTGACCGTGGAGTAAGAATTATAGTTGGGCCAGAAGAACTGTAATAATATCATCACATTGCAGCTCTATTGTATTTTAATTTTCAAGCCCTGCTGATACATTTTTATCTGACTTCAGGCAACAGCACAGAACAAATACGCCTTCATACCTACTGCACACACCTGCAGCAACAATTTGGTCCTGCCAAGGGGTGCACTCACAGAAAGCTTGTTACAAGAAGAGAAGCTTTTTGAAATGTATGATCTTGCTTTCACCAACAACTATTTCGGATTTATATGAAGTGGACTGTACAATGGAATAGCAAAGAATACAAGTAGACTTGGATCGACTACACGTAGATTAACCATTGAACTGAAGCAATGTAAAATCATCGTATTGTGTTCTTTTCTTGCTGTATCCCTGAAATGACTGTTCCAGTTTACGATTTACATTTAGTTAGTCATCTCCGGAAACGACTTAAAAACAAGTTGTCGTTATCTAATGGCTTGTTTGGTAATGTACATGTAAGTCTGGAGTCCTGTATGTATTCTCCAAATGTTTCGTTCCTGTTTCGTAGAATGTAACTAAGTGCATCGACCACAGAGCACTTTCGGAAACGGAGCAACAACGGAATGCAGCAACCCCGACTTCTCCCGTTTAATTAAAGTTTTCTCCCAAAATTCTCACAGCAAAATATAGAGCTAGCGATTCCGACCAAAAGAAAACGTGATCTTTTCTCACAGAACTTGAGTAATGCAATTTAATACGGTTCAAACCTTGATAAGAATATAATCGCTTCTGTCCGACACAGGTCATCAACTACTTAAGTGAAAAATATAGTATTTCATCAACAACAAACTGCACAAGTCCCGAAAGCACTAAATATTTGATACGCAATATTATAATAGTTACATTCCTATACTGTTACATGAATTTGGTGACAGTTTATAGTTAAAGTGTATTCATATTAATTTTACCTATTCATCACTGAAATTGACTTACAAGACATATCAAAAGAAATATCACCTGAAAACATGTGAAAGTATGTGGTAAGTTTTCTACAAATGTTGGCAATGGTTCCTGTTTTGTATAATGTGACTGTGTTCGTGTTGACTACAGAGCACTGACCATTACTACCATTTACTGGCTACCTTGAACGGCTAACATTTTTTCCGCGTTTTTCAGCGCTTAAAACATTCAAGTTTGTTTAGACAAAGTGTCACGGTTTTAAATTAAACGCAACTGGCAAAAAACAGTTGGCTTGATCGCCTCCATGCTCCAAGCCCTTTCATATTTTAAGCCATTTAAGTTCGCTGTGGCAGGATTTTCGCGAAACGAAGCTGGTCGTTTGTTGGCATTCATAGTCAATGCCTGTGTTTCACGTGCAGAAACACACAGGCGGAGCTGTCCAAACTTGACATGTACACACTCTAATAGTTAATCAGGGTTAATTGGTTCAAATTAAAACGAAAAACGCGAAAAAAAGTTAGCTGTTCAAGGTAGCTCGAAAATGGTAGTATATTTAGATCCTTAAGTAATATAACATTTTTACTCATGATATTTTTTTAAGGGAGCGTTACAGTTTACAATGATTATTATTAGATGTTAATCATTAAAAAAACTGACTTGAGACACCTAATCAGAACGCAGTTCTAATGCAGACTGATTTGACACTTTTGGGGACAACCGGTGCATCGATCTTGGGACTGCAAATTGTCAGCAGAATACAGCAGGGGCAAACACTAATGACATCAATTGCTTAAACTGTTATTTGTCATGCGAATAACCTTTAATAATTTCCTAGAATTTGAACAAATCGATAGATGAATAGTCTATGGTGTGCTTCCCAAATGACGGGACTACATCTCTCGCTAATTAAATCAGGTCGAAATATAAACAGCGTGAACCTCTGAGCGTAAAATTTACACAGCGAATGAAACGCAAATTGTTGTCCTAGAGTCCCAAGTGATACAATGGGTCATTTGTTACCAAGATTGAATGACTGAAAAAAAAGGGCTAAATTGTTTGCTAAAGGACGGGACTTTAAAAGGAAGTTTAAACGAAAACAGCGTGAAATTTTAACACAATAAATTCCGAGATACCAAGTATTAAACAAGGGTCTTGACAAACTGCTAGCTGACCAGCCTCGCCAGCTATAAGAATTGTATTTTCGCCTCCAATTCTCGGAAAGACGGTTGAAATACTATGCCTAGCAGTTTACGAAAATTAAAAAGTACAATAATAAGCGATGTCACTTTTATAACAAATAAATCACAAGGAATGAACCTCTTTCATGTCCCTGCACTCATTGTCCAAGTAACTAGTGGTTAGTAACTAGTTTGGCTTTCAATAACTCTAGAGCCTCTTGGAAGATGTCTATTCCCATGTGAGGTGATTCTCTCAAGGGATCTACTCTTTCCAATACAAATGATTGCAGTGTATCGTTTTCGCCCAGGTCAACTTCCTCAACTACAACATTGTTATCACTTTGCAATGGAGTTGGGCCATCGGGATCTTCACCGTAGCATTCAAGATCATATGCGGGCTCTTCATCTAGCCCACCGTTTGAAAGTGGGTTGTCACGATGCATCATGCCATTCAACCACATTTGATGTGGTGACCAATTTCTTTCTGTTCTGACATTGTGGTGATTGAAAGCATCAGTGAACTGACCAAGAGCTTGGTTGATTCGTGGTAGAAAAACTAAATGTAAAGTGAAAAGGTGTAATGGATCATCAGTGTCCAGGATGCCAGATGATTCCATGCCATAAAACGTGTAATAAAACAAGTGGGATACACAACGGAAAACATCCCTCCATAGTCGTTCAATCCGTTGGTTGTGTGTTGATGGCCCTGCAATGTAGCTTCCCCTCCCTTCACCTCTAACTTGCACCATTTTATCACAAACAAGAACATTCTCAACACCATGATCTACTCTAATTCTTGATGGCCATAGGTCTCCGTCTCTCTCAACAGCACTCAGAAACAATCCCAGAACTGTTTCGGCTCTATTATTGGGACTACATGACAGAAAGATGATTCTTCTAGAAAATCCGTCTATGCAACCATGAATTACCAGCTTCCACCTAATCAATGAGTGATGTCCATCAAGATGCCAAAGTGAGTTTGGCCAGGACACCTGGTACTTCCTGCGCTGTATGGTAGCACCCCATCTCAACGCATTATTTTCGGGATCTAGCTTCGCCAACCTTTCTCTGACTCTCCGACGTTGAATCCGTAATCCAATACATTTCAGGTAACCGGCTATTATGTTGCATCCAGAAGCACTCCCATGGTTGTTTATGTAATCTTGAATGATCCGGTCGAGTCGTTCATTAGGTAAGTCGTCAAAGCCCCTCATATCCTGTAAACCATACTCTGCTACTCGTCTGTGAACTGTCCACCTCGAAACTCCGAGCATCTCTGCAATCCTTGTCCAAGTGAATCCCAGTCCTCGCAGTTCTTCTACCATCTCAACAGGAATTTTGAGAGATGGTCTTCCGGGATTTTTTCCTTTTTCCCTTTCTATCGTAAATGAATCTGCAGCCACAGAAGACGGTGTGATAGTCCGGCGACGAAGCACACTGAGCACATCTACTAAAGCCCCATCGATGGAATCGAGATTTTCCTTGTCCCTCGGGTCAAGGTTGCAACACTCTTTCATCGACCTAAGCAGGCTAATTGTTTGATCAAGAACTTCGGCCTGCGTTTCTGCAGCTTCTGTGTCAAAGTTCTCAAATATTGTCTCGGTTCTATCCACAACTTCTCCTAGAAACTTGGGAAACTCAACTTCTACGTCAAATTCTTCTTCCCACTCTGCCGCCATCTTTTGTTCTATACCTTGCACAGTTTACTCTGGTTCTATATGGCCGCGCTCGTCCCAGGAAGATTGAACATTCGGATTGCATAAAAATTTAAGGATTGCATTGAATCAATATTCGTGGTATTGCATTAAATATAAAATTTAAGGATTGCATTGAATCAATATTTGTGGTATTGCATTAAATATAAAATTTAAGGATTGCATTGAATCAATATTTGTGGTATTGCATTAAATATAAAATTTAAGGATTGCATTGAATCAATATTCGTGGTATTGCATTACATATAAAATTTAAGGATTGCATTGAATCAATATTCGTGGTATTGCATTACATATAAAATTTAAGGATTGGATTGCATTGAATGACTTTTATGACTTTAAATTAAACCTTAATTTAAAGCATTGAACATATATATCCAAGATTAAATTTTGCTACAAACGGCTTGCCATACTGGTTCTTTCTCTTTCAATCCCGTCTCTTCTTCTGAAATTCAACTGGAAATAGTGACTATTCCT
>NC_090874.1:28410232-28432732 GCF_036669935.1 Montipora foliosa
AAGGCAGGATACAAATTTATTATGAACTTGTCTTCTGCTTTAAAATAACGTTCGACTAATGCATTTTTTACTGGCACTCATCTTCATCTTCACTGTCGTCGAGCTCTTCTTCACCGCTTGTGCTGCTGTGGAAGCCACTTTCAGCAACGCTTTCAGTCAGAGTGTACTCTTCAGGGTACATGAAGTTGAAGTTGGTGGTGATAAAATAATTCCCTGTTCGATGTCTGGCCCATCTCGTCTAAATAACGACATGGCAACATGCTCAACTTTAATACACTCTTCCGGGACGGTCAGCCTAGGAGTGCACACAAGGCATTGGGGAAGATCATTTGCTAGCGGGTTTCCAACACAGATTACATAAGCTCGTTGGACGTTGTTTTCAGTCTGCTTCCTCTTCCTTTCATTTGACTTTCTGCGGTTTTCTTTTTTCCTTCTCCTTTTGTTGTTGTATGCCCTTTTGTTGAGTATGCCATTAAATACGCTGCCATAACTTCCCTTTATATTTTCTAATGCTTCCATGTTCTTGGTGACCTTCGTCAACTTAGCTTCTATACATTTGATCTGTTTTACATTGAAACTGTAGGCAAATTCTTCGCCCTGCTTTAAAGCAAACCCATTCGACTGAAAGAGTGTGGATCGTGTTCCTTTGCATCTTTCAACTTGACATTCAACTTTTCCACCATTCCTCTTTGATGGACAAGTTCAGTTTTCTTCCATCACTGGGCTTTAACTGGCACCCTGGCTTAGAAAACTCACTCGCCTTTTCTGAAGAGCCATCCGCACTTAGAAAGGTAGCTCCTTTTGCTTGTTAAATGTAAAACTGCCTAGATCGTTCAGCTGTAAACCTTTTCTTAAACAACTCGTCGCGTTCGCCATTATTGCGCATTTTGGAATGAGCCTCTTTCATCTGCGTTGCTGTATTTGCAGATAATTGTTTTTGTCAAATAAACGTTTTTGGGGATTATCTTCAGCATCTTGAAGTGCTGGAAGTTAAAAGGAAAAAGAGAGCAGAAGAAAAGGCAAAAGAAAGTAGGAAGGCAGAAGACAAATCATATGAGGATTATCCTTAGATTGACCTGTGCGAAGATGTAACGCAAAAAAGTACTTAAAGCAGCATTTCAAGAGCAGCGAGGGGTTGTAAATATTGTCTTCACAGTGAGCACAGTAACGTGAAGTAGGGGAATAATAGAGAGTATTAAAAAAGTTGAAATCTTGAAGAGAGGGGTTTTTTGGAGGGGGAGGGGAGGGAGGAGGAGGGGTTCATCCGAAAAAAAAATGACCGCAATAAGAAGGAGGGAGGGGGGGGGGGGGGGGGGGGGTCATGTGAAAAAAATTGGTAAGCTGAGCGGGGTTCATGCGATTTTTAAATGGTGCTTCCCTTTCAGTCTGCTTCCTCTTCCTTATTAAAAAATAGGTACGCAATGTGTAAATGTGGTAGTGCAGTAACGTACACAGCGCCTTATCCCATAATTGTCAATTGAGATGCGTTTTGTTTTCCAGGAGATTCAAGGTTTGTCTTAGCGTAATATGTAGGTCTAGTTGTACACGGTATTGTTTTGCTACCATAACTCACAGGAGTGCCATGGTATATGTCTTAAGTAAATAACCATGCCCTGAGAATACGTGTGGTTACTAGTTAAATACTAAACCCGGAAAGACTGAAGAAAATAAAAGGGGATCGAGATACATTGGCTTCGAGGGTGACATGTTAATCATTTCAAGTTCCCTTCTTTGCACCTCAAGTTTAAGCGTGTCTGAGCTTTTGACACTTTTCCAAGACAGATTTGCAGTAAAGACAAGCGCTGTCGAGCGGGGTTAATATCTGGATGGGTGACCTCAAAATGTACGATTTGTCTTGTCAGAAACATAGCACCGAAAATTATATTTTAACGCTCAAAGATGCGAACTTAGCAAGGTACACATTTTGTTGGCCTGTTTTATACAAAACAAATATTGATGAAAAAGTAAATAAATATTGATACATAGTTTTTAGGAAGAGCAGAAGCAAGTTTTCAGGAAGTGTCGATCGAGAATGAAATATAATTTTTGCCATTAGCAACAACATTTGCGACGTGAAAACAACATAAATTTTGAACCGCGAATATACAAAATTACCATCGGCGAAAAAGATTTTGGGAGATTTTTGCTTCGTTCAATTTTTCTATCGTACTTTTGGCTGCTCAAGTAAATCGCAAAATCGAAAGTGACATCGAATTCCGCGGGCGCCGTTTTCATGTTACCTTGCATGTTTACTCGCGAAACAAAGCATACATCTGTGTCAAAATGCCACCGGGTTTAAGTTTTGTTACTTTGGTTTTTTCTCTTTCAAGTGTTTTAAAGATTAACAAGAAATGTGCGAATTCAACACAAATATCACAATCGCCCATCTCTTGAGGTTGACCATTGTTTCTGCAAAGTCCAAAATTTACTCTTCTAGATTAGGTTATTTATCACCAGGTAATTCCATCGTTTTGGAAATAGCAACTGCTTTATTATTCATCAGCGTCACAAATTTTTGCCAATTTTGGAGCTTATTTTATTGAAATTCAAGCACGCTTTCAACAGACCTGCTTATGTTCGTGAGTTATGCACGCGCTGCGGGCCAATTGTCACCACGGACTTACACTCTTACACTCATACAACCCGGTGACATAGTGTGCACTACCACAATGAGGGTTGCTTTTTTGGAGGGGGGGGGGGGGGGGTTCATACAAAAAAAATGACCGCTATAAGGAGAGGGGGGGGGGGCATGTGAAAAAAATTGGTAAGGTGAGGGGGGTTCATGCAACAGTGTCAACCCCACTATCATGGCTTGCAAAAAGGACTATTATCACTCCTATTTTGAGAGTAATATTCGTAAAGTTAAAGCCACCTGGAATGAAATCAACTCGATATTATCAAGAAAGAAAAACAAGACCCAAGTAACGAAATTTTTTATTGACGACAAAAACATCTGAGTGTGATTCCTACAACTGCAAGGTCTGTATTACTTCTAATAGTTATTTTACTGAAATTGGTTCAACCCTGGCCTCAACGATTAACTCCCTTTGAGTCAGTTTTCGAGATTTTATTTAACCTTCGCATACGAACTTTGAGTTGAAACTAATAACTGTAGATGAGGTATCTTACCTTGTAGCCAATTTATCTGCAAACAAAGCGGATGGCCTTGACTGTATATCTGCCCGCATTCTCACGGCTTCTTTCCGTTTTACAGCGGCACCCTAGCCACACGTTTTTAACTCTGTAGTTTCTACTCATTGTATACTGGTATTATTCCCGGTGACTGGAAAAACGCTAGGGTCCCTCGAATCTTCAAGGCTGGCACGAAGGTAAATCCAGCTAATTATAGGCCCATATCCGTTCTTTCAGTCATTGGAAAACAAATTTGAAAAAGCGATTTTCAATCAGCTATATAAATACTTGGACGAAAATAATTTACTATTTAAATTTCAATCTGGGTTTAGACCACTACACTCCACTTTAACAGCTCTTATTGATACGACTGATAATTGGTATTTCAATGATTAACAAATGTAGTCGTATTTATTGATCTAAAAAAAGCATTCGATTCAAATGACCATGAAATTCTTCTTTCAAAATTAGAGCTGTATGGTCTCAGGGGTACTACTCTGAACCCTTTTAGAGACTATCTATCTGATAGCACATAGGTTACTGTATTGGACAATATCCATTCTGTAATTAACTACCTACGGTGTGGGGTCCTCCAGGGTTTAATACTTGGACTCTTATTATTCTTATTATACATCAACGACTTGCCTAAGTGCAACCTTTTATCAGATGTAAGAATGTATGCTGATGATACGAACCTTACTTGTGCATCAAAAGACCCTGATGAGTTGTTCTTATTCCTGACACGTGACTTAAATATGAAAGGGGCTAGGTCACGCCATTTTAGGCAA
The DNA here is from genome assembly GCF_036669935.1 of Montipora foliosa. Classification (NCBI taxonomy): domain Eukaryota; kingdom Metazoa; phylum Cnidaria; class Anthozoa; order Scleractinia; family Acroporidae; genus Montipora; species Montipora foliosa. The sequence goes on from NC_090874.1 coordinate 28,414,153, forward strand.
TTTCAGCACTGATGGAATGGTCATAGAATTAACTAAAATATCAAAATAACTGTTCAAAGGTATAGAAGAACTCTAACAAAACACAGGGAAGCCAAGAAGGGACATGGATGGACAAAACTGGAGAGGATTGAAATGGATTGAATTTGGGTGAATTTGAAAAACGTCGGCCCACCTTTTTTCAAATTTATATCAGTCTATATCAAAATGTCATTTACACAGCTGGAAAATCATTCTCAGTTGTTATGTAGCCCTGATTTTGCAAATGAAAGACTCTTGCTCAGCCAATTTGACGTTTAGAGCTCATAATTAACAAAATTAAACAAAATTACCTCAAATAGCGTGACCTAGCCCCTTTAAACAACGGCTTGATTCTAATCCCTTAAGTCTTAACGTTGTCAAAACTAAACGCTTGTTCATTGGGACTCGACAGAAAATCCCACAGATACTTAGTGACTCAGATATTTTCTTTGATGGCCATTCAAGAGAAAGAGTTGACTATTTTAAAAGTCTCGGTAGACAAGTGGATGAAACGCTTATCTTGGGTTCCTCAAATTTCTGAGGTTAACCGAGAGGTTATGTATTTTCTCTTGGTACGTATGGTAATTAGTTCTTTTCATCTCTGCAATGCTTACATCAGCCTGCACGCTGTAGGCGTGTCCCCTGGGCAATGCTGATTGGTTCAGTCTGCTATATATTCAGTGTTTTCAATTTGCTTATTCCTCTCTCGTGCAAGTTTACCGAGTTTACTTCGTGTATTCAATTTACCCGCCCACCCGCCCATATTTAGTCCAGCAGTTTTATTCTTGGTGCACTAATTTGTTATTTCTTCTTTCTCGCTAATTTTTTGTTTTATCAGGCCGTGCAGACTTTGCTCAAAGTAGATGCTTTAAATGCAACAGGACAGCCCACTGGACCCGTGACTGTAGGTGGTCCGCTTGGTCCTACCCAGGATCCTACCCCAGATATGGCACTCATCCGTCAGGATCTTTCTATGTTAGGGGAGGAGGACAGCCTGGATCGTCAACAAACAATGCTAAGTGATCAGGACGGATTTTTCGATAGCCTCGCTCAGGTGAAAGAACAATACGAATTCCCCATCAATGATAGTACTTGCGTTAAAGGAAAGTTAAGGGAAAATGTTAACTTTTACAAAGCTATAGGAGCTTCTAGCTTTATTATCAGTGTTATTCAAGATGGATACAAGTTACCTTTTATCTGCACTCCGCCATCTGTTCAGTTACATAATAATAGATCTGCTATAGTTCATAGTTCCTTTGTAGGCGAGGCAGTCACAGAGCTTCTTAACTCGGGGCGTATCCGTGAGTTGAATGCGCCACCGTTTGTTATTAACCCCTTATCTGTTTCGGTCCAGCCCTGCTGCAAAAAGAGGTTGATTCTCCATTTAAGGTATGTCAACAAATGTCTTAAGAAATTTCGGTTTAAATGTGAAGATTGGAAAATTGCATTAAGCTATTTTGAAAAAGGTGCGTATATGTTCTCGATTGATCTCGAGAGTGGGTACCACCATATAGAAATAGCAGAAGAACATCAGACCTATTTAGGTTTTTCTTGGAACTTGCAAGGGTCGCAGTCCAGTCGGTACGTTGTTTTTGCCGTTTTACCTTTTGGCCTCTCCACTGCGCCTTACATATTTACTAAATGCGTACGTCCATTAGAAAAGTATTGGCGCTTCCAAGGAGTAAAAATAGCTGTTTTTCTGGATGACGGATTTGTAATGGATAATACCTACGAAAGTTGCGAGGTGGTAAGTTCAAAAGTTAAACGAGATTTAGGATCGGCGGGTTTTGTACTGAATGACGAAAAGAGTATTTGGGAGCCATGTCAAGTTATTGTATGGTTAGGTTTGCGTTGGAATTCTGTGGAGGGTTGTATTCACATAACGGATCGCAGACTGAGGAAAATATTTGAACATATTGAGGCTATCAGAAGTAATGACTATGTCATGTCCGCAAGGCAATTAGCTTCATTCGTTGGCAAGATTATTTCCACAGGAGCCGTTGTCGGCAATGTTAGCAGTATTATGACTAGACATTGCTCTATGTCTATTGTTGCTGCTCAAGATTGGGACTCACCTTTTAAACTTGATCAGTATAGCGTTGATGAAGTTAATTTCTGGAGAGTAAACCTTGAAAATGCGAATATAAGATATTGCTTTAGCAACAGTTTGCCTAATTGTTTTGTTTACTCTGACGCCAGCGGAACTGGCTGTGGCGCGCACATGGCGTTGAATCACGAGTTTATTTGTCATAATATGTGGACTGAGGAAGAGTCTGGAAAATCCTCCACGTGGAGGGAGTTATATGCAATAGAATTTGCGCTTGAATCCTTTTGCACTGTATTAAAAAACTCGCATGTCAAATGGTTCACTGATAGCCAAGCTGCTGCAAAAATAGTTGAGGTTGGAAGTATGAGAACCGATTTACACACCCTCGCTTTGAGGATCTTCGAAATATGCATCAAACATAAGATTCTGCTGGATATTCAATGGGTTCCTCGTTCCGAGGTTAAAAGAGCTGATTTCATTAGTCGAATCATAGACAAGGATGACTGGCAAATTTCAAATTCGTGCTTCGCGCTATTGGAAAACTTGTGGGGCCCACATACGATAGATTGTTTTGCAAATCACTATAACCATAAAATAGATCGTTTTTTCTCGAGATTTTGGACGCCCGGTTGCGCAGGAATCGATTTTTTCGTGCAACCTTTACAACAAGAAAATTGCCTTGTTGTTCCTCCAGTTTGCATCGTCTCTAGAACTCTTCACTATTTGTCACAACAGAAGGCCACTGGTACATTAGTCGTGCCTTTTTGGCCCTCATCCAGTTTTTGGCCCCTATTGAGTAGGACGTATGCCCAGTGCATCATTGACTATAGCGTTTTCTCTGGAAACGGTGTATTAGAGCATGGCCGAAATGTGAATTAGTTGTTAGGGTCTAAACGTTTTAAGAAACGGTCCAGATAAGAACGATAGCAACAACGGCAACGAACATGTTGGAATTCAATTGGTATGCAAAAGGTGATAACTTTTCTATTGTCTGTACTTACTTCTGATTGGCTTAAACAGCAAACGGTTAACAAAACTTCATAAAGCAGTATTATATTCATCCTTACTTTCCAACCATCTTCCATCTTTCATCTGGTCTCAGTTTAAATGAATTCCACAGAAATCGTATGTGGGGAACATGTAAAATTGTAAACGTTTCTTGGCTTTTGTTTTCAACTCTTGTGTTTGGTCAAAATCTTTTAACACAAAAAAACACCCTTTCAAAGTGTGCTGTAAATGAATTTTATTGCGTTAACTGCCTTCCTGTAGGTTTATGCATTCTCTGTGTAAAAATGATAACATTCCTATGTGGGGAAAGCCCCGTTGCCGCATAACAAAGGAAATTGCTATCCACCTTACACGGATCATTACTTAAAGGTTCCATACTGGCGGTGCGGCTTGATTTTAAACATTACGTTATCGTATAGCAGGATGGTACCCTTGTGCAATGCCAGAGTGTGGCTTGTTGTTATGAAGTTTAAGGCGCTGGCCTATGTTTTGATATTGTTTTAGCATCAATAGAATATCGTGTGGCACTGGCCTGTGTTTGTGTGTCCTAGGTAGTACTGAGTCTATGAGCTTGTCTGGGTAGGCGTAAGGCTTTTGAGCCCTATACCAAACTATGACACTGGCCATAGCTGTTTTGCATAAGGCACTGGCCTTTAACATTGAGATGAAGACATTGACGCGAGTTATCACGGTGAAGTATTTCATGTTATTGCTTGATCTGTATTCTTTTCTAGACTGTTGGAAAAAGCTCTTACCGGAGCAAAGTTCCGGTGATTTTACAGGAACACAGACGAGAGGCTATCAAGCAAGTCTTGACTTCCAGAGCCAATTCTACAGTAAAGAAATACCTAGCAGAGTTAAAAAAGTTCTTTAACTGGTCCCGGAAAAATGGCATTACTGTCGATTTGCCTTATGACAGTATAGTGGCGGCAATGTATTTATCGGAATTCTCCAAACAAACTGAGTCTAGTGCATCTGTTATTCTGGCATACTCCGCTCTTAAATGGCATCACACACTTTTTCCTGAGAATAAACCGCTGGAGAATGATCTCTGTCGGAATATTGTGGAATCTGCCAAGAGAAGCAAAAGCAAACCGGTCACCAAGAAGACGCCCATAACGGCAGATATTATTAAACAGATAATCGATAAATACGCTACCCCGGGTTCTAACTTAAAAGATTTGAAGATTGCTACTATTTGTACCGTAGGGTTTGCTGGTTTTTTGAGATTTAATGAGATTTCTAACATTTTGCCTACACATTTAACATTTGTAGGTGGCTACATGTCAATTTTCATTCCCCGTTCCAAGACTGATATTTATCGAGAGGGGAACATCGTATACATCGATCGCCTCCATAATAAGTATTGCCCAATGAACTTGGTTACCAGATATATTGAAACAGCTGGTATTGACTTCAAATCTACTCTCCCGTTGTTTAGATCTGTAAGTTATCACAGGAGTTCAAATTCGTATTCTATTCGCAAATCTTGATTGTCTTATACAAGGTGCCGGGAGATCTTTAAGTCCTGCCTTGTCGAATTGGGTTATGATGCGAGGTGCTTTGGATTACATAGTTTAAGGTCGGGGGGTATTACCTCAGTTGTGCAACACAGTAAAAACTCTATCTCAGATAGATTATTGAAACTTCACGGCCGCTGGAAAACGGACACAGCCAAGGATATGTACGTTCACGAGGATGTGCAGAATAGATTGGCGGTAACTAATTTCCTTGGGTTGTGATTTCCAACTTCGATACATAGCCTGATTGTAGGTAGCATTCATTTGATTGATGTTAGTTTTCTCAATATGCTACACCACCTGGTCGGGTGATTTAAATTTTTCTCGCTTAGTATTTCATGTAATTGTAATGAGGGATCTAATTATAATAAACTATTGTATTGAATTATTTCTATAGTATTTCATGCAATTATATGAGGGAACTATTTGTAATGAGTTATTGTATTGAATTATTTCAATAGTATCTCATGGAACTGTATTAATGAGTGAACTTATTATAACAAGGTATTGTAAAAGGAAGTTAATAAACTCGGTATACTCTGCAAGAGTATCCATCCTAACCTGCTGTAGTTTGATGTCTGTTCATACAGGGAGTTGAAAGCGTAAAATAAGTTACGTTCGTTTGAACGCAGTGAATTAGAACGTAATCAAAAGTTCTTGCAGCTCTAAGAAAACTTACGTCACTGCCCCAAACAATCTACAAATTTCTCAGACTTAATTAATTAGAGTGTAATGTGAAGTGCTAAGTATGAACCATGTGAGCATTAGCCCTACTGATGGAAATGGGCCCACACAAGGACAGAGAAAAACTCTGAACAGGATGGGAATTGAACCCACGACGTTCGGGTTAGATCACCGCTGCTCTAACGATTGAGTTACAAAGTCTAGCGGGAGTTGGCCGTGGGAACTGACGATGTTAAAGTCACGGCAATGGATTAACCCGCGGTGTTGCGAGAGTCTTGCAGTTCGTCGGGCGTAAATATTTCGCCGACTTATCCTTTAGCTTCGAGTCTGGCAATTTCTTAGACCACAAGATGTCAATAAACTCAGCCAGTTGTTTCTCAGCAGCTGGACCTGATTCGTCTGCATTGAGAAAATCTTCTGCGATTTCAGACAACAATGGGTCATTGCCGCAGTCGGTTTGCTCGAGTCGAGCACGTGGTTGATTTTGGGAAGTTTTGTCGGCTTCAGTGTTACAAAGGGCCTGAAGTTCCTCGTCCGAGTCATCTCATGGTTCATGGTTCAATGGTTCATTTATTTCACACTATTTACATAACATTAATATAGTAAGAAAAGTATAGTCACAACACATGGTTACAAGATAAAATAATTACAGTACAGGTTATAAAATGTGTACGGTGGTCAAAGTAGCGAAGGCTTTCTAGTTGACCACCACCATCAAAAGCACTCATTTCGTCTTTAGAACAGTGTCTTCGCCGTTTAGGGTCGAGTTGATCGTCTGTGTCGCTGGGATGAAGCCTTGACCGTTAGAACACGTGCTGCAAGTTTTTTGAACGGCTTCAAAAACATTCCACAAAAACCGTGTCCCTCGGGAGTCCGAGCAAAGGTTGAAAATGTGAGGGGAAGATATCACTAGCGTACACTGCGGAAAACAAGCCGGGCCTCATTGCTATTCTTTATAGAAAAAATTCTAATTAGGAGTATTGTTTTATCGGGTTGAGAGCCCTTGCACATGACGTTTTATCGATGTTTTAATAGGCTGTTAGACTCATGAATTATTAACGTATTTGAATTCAGGCTTCTGAACGTTGATCGGGTGCCGGTTCCCATTTTGATTTATCGTGGCTCAAGCCAGTTTTAACGATTTCGAGGGAATGTCCTATTAGAACAATATCATTCTACAACACTGTTTCACGTAGGACAATGTTATGGTGCCATCAGTGTGTAAGACTAACAATTGCTCAACACGATGCACTCGTTAATGTGATATCATAGGCTACTTGGCTGCAAAAGAGCCTTTCGAAACCACCCTATATTATTCTTATAGATATCTATAACGAATTCGGTGACCCCCATTTCTCATTGCTGAAAGTGATAAGCAGGCTAAGATAAAACTCAATGCAAAGTTTAAAAAGATTGTCTTGAGCGTATTGAGGGGAAATTCCGCGACAGAAGTAAAGCACCTTCTACCCGTTTAATTAGAATTTAAAATGTCACCAAAAATTGTGGCTTGTGTAGATGAAGACCAAAGTACAATGCTGCAGAAAGAGGTAAAGTCCTGGAAAAAAAAAAACTTTCACAAATACAGTGAACTGACATCAGTAATAATTCTGAAATATCGAATCTGATAGGTCGCCTTATCAACAGAAAAAGGACAGTGAACTTCGATCAACGAAATAATCAAGTGCCTCACCTGGTCTAATGGCGGACAGCAGCATGTTTTCGTAGTCCGCCTTATATTCCCCGCTGTCGTTAAGGAATGGGTGATACGAAAAACAAAGGAAAGGAAGGGCAAATAACTTACTATTTCCCAGGTAAAAGAGTGGAAAGAAGCAGTGATAATAGCTCTCCGGAATCCGAGAAGCCGCCTGCAAAATCTGTGAAATTTGCAAAATCCAACATGGCGGAACTAGATGAGATATGGAAAGTTCTAAACAACATCAAGGAAAACACAAACAAACTGCTAGAAGAAAACAAAGTCATTCGTGAACAGTACAATGAGCTTCAGAAGTCACGGGAGTTCCATATAAATAAAATGGAGGAGCTAGCGACTGAGAATAAAGATCTCAAGAGAGAAGTGAAGTCCTTGAAGGAAACCTTAAGCAAAGCTAACGAAGAGCGTGATCAGTTGTATGCCGACTTGGGGACAGCGATTAATCAAATTGACGATCTCGAACAATACACCCGCAAGCACAATTTGGAAATACACGGTATACCGGAGAAAACAGAGGAAAACCTAGCTGAACAAGTTATTAAACTGGCAAATGCTCTCATTGTTACCATTCGAAGCGATGATATCGACATTTGCCACAGAATGTTTACAGGCAGGAACGTAAGCAACCCAGGCCGATTATTGTTAGATTCAAGTCATATCGCACAGAGAAGGAGTTATATGGAGTTCGCAAAAGTCTAAAGAATCAAAGTATGATCCAGATTTTTCAAGTTGCTGGCATTGTGTACATTAACGAAAATTTGACAAGAATGCGTCGCCAACTCTTTGCAAAAGTCTGGAAGCGCAAGAAGTCGGAGCAGTGGCACAGTGCTTGGACAATGGACGGTAAAATCTTTATGAAATTATCATTAGGTGACCATCCAGTTAGAATGTATAGTCAGGAGGATTTAGATAACAGTTAAATTTGGTAGTCTTTTTTTTTTTTTTCTCTCTTTCTCTCTCTCTCTCTCTTCGCTAAAGGTTGTAGCCATAAGAGTTTGGTTAACTCTTAGTCACTCTTTTCGTCCGAACTCGCTTACAATCAAAGTTTGTGGCTTTTTCCTTTTCATTTGTTGTCTTTCAACTCTTAAAATTTGAATCCTAATTCATTCGCGGGGAATTGTGGAGGAGAACACCCAAATTAAACTAACATAAATCTTGGTGTATTACAACAATTTCTCCTCCATACAGCAAGCCTCATAACGGCTTAATCTCTATGTGTACGCTTTCGGTTGTTTTAGTGTGTGTAATGTTCCTTTGTAGTATTTTGGTCTGGCACACCTTTTGGGTGAAGCTTATTTGTTTGCGGCATTGCAAGTGTCGGAGCTAAAGTGTACATGTTTTGATGAGCCTAAAATGTATTTCTCTTAATATTAGAGGTATAAACAAGGCGATCAAACGCAGAAATTTATTTCGGTGGCTTCACAACGGCAAATATGATGTAATTTTTTTACAAGAAACCTATAGTGATAAAACAATTGAAAACGTTTGGCGTGCGGAATGGGGAGGCGACATTTTCTATTCCCATGGCTCAAAACACAGCAGAGGCGTGATGACGGTAAAAGGTGAAAATATCAGCACAACCTGTGACCGAAACGAAAGAGTTCTTATTGTTAATCTAACAATACAAGACGGAGAGTTTTGTTTGGCCAATATTTATGCTCCTAATGACCAAAATCTTCAGGTCGATTTTTATACTCAACTAACGAGAAAGTTACGACCGTATGTAAATTCAAATCTTGCACTGGGGGGAGATTTTAACTGTCCTCTTGAAAATATTGACAAAAAAGGCGGGAAAGATATCAGCAGCAGGAAAAATGTCATCCAGAGCATAGTCGAAATGAGCAATAATTTAAATCTTGTCGATATTTGGAGACTCCAGCATCTCTCCCACGAGCGATTCACCTGGCAGAACAGCTCAGGAAAGATAAGATGTAGACTGGACTATTGGCTCATTTCGAAGCACCTGATTCCTCACACAAGTAAAACAGATGTAAATTCTTATTATGATTCGGATCATAGCCCGATTTACATGGAGATCCATATAATATATATTTAGAGGAGCCGAATAAGATCTTGTGCCAAATGGAAAACTTTTATAAGACCCTGTATTCTTCTTAAATATCAGAAGATACTTTTAATGCTTCAGCACCGCATTTTCTAAATTGCAACAACATAAAAAGACTGGATGGTGAACATCAGAAAATCTGTGAAGGACTTATTACCGAAGAAGAATGCCTATCCGCTCTTAAGCAATTTTCGAAAAATAAAACACCAGGTTCTGATGGACTCACTGCGGAATTTTATTTGTGTTACCAGTGTGGCGAAATGTCGATCTCATAAAAAAGGGGAGTGATCTCCTTGTTGCCCAAAAAAAAACAAAGACACCCTTCTCCTAAAAAACTGGCAACCGATTACTCTGTTGAATATCGACTACAAAATTGCTACGAAATGTATGGCAAAGCGGCTAGAGAAAATCTTGCCAATGTTGATCAACAGAGATCAAACAGGCTACGTCAAAAATCGCTTTATTGGAGAAACTATTCGATTGATTTCTGATGTGATTGAATCGTATGAAGAAAAAAACCTGCCAGGCATGTTACTCTTTATCGATTTTGAAAAAGCTTTTGATTCTTTAGAATGGAATTTCTTGTTCAAAGTACTCGAGGTCATGAACTTTGGCCCGATGTTTCGAAAATGGATCCATACTTTTTACTCTAACATCACAAGTTGTGTTATGAACAATGGTCACGCGTCAGACTTTTTCCAGCTCTACAGAGGCGTTCGACAAGGTTGCCCATTGTCAGGGCTTCTTTTTGTACCAGCAATTGAGGTGCTTGCTCAATCGATCAGAGAAAATGGAAACATCCACGGTTTAAAAATCAATGACACTGAATTAAAACTAAGTATGTGTGCAGATGATCTTACAGCGTTCATAAAGGATGAGCGGTCGGCCAGTCAATTGTTCAGTCTTTTAAATGATTTTGGTACGTGCTCAGGTCTGAAAATAAATTGCTCGAAAACAGAAGGAATGTGGCTTGGAAGCCTAAAATGCCACTTGGGCAAACGCGCTCCATTTAACATCGCATGGCCGGAACAATATGTAGTTGCGCTAGGTGTCGCTTTCGCCTATGACTCCACCACTAGCCACAAAATCAACTTCGAAGAGAAGCTTGTAACGCTAAAGAACATTTTAAATCAATGGACGACTAGGAATTTAACTCTCATAGGAAGAATTTAGTTTATAATACGTCTGTTCTCAAAGTGCCTCCGAACTTCGCTGAAAAAGTTAATGATATTTGCTTCAAATTCATCTGGAACTTCAAGCCCGATAAGATAAAACGTCAAACATTAGTACTTCCTGTGGACAAAGGCGGTCTTAATATGGTTGATTACACCATATTAGGTAAATCTCTTAAAAAACGCCTCTGTGAAGCTGAAGGTAGTAAATGGTGCTCCGTCTTCTTCTCTGCTACAGCTCAATACGGGGGTCGATTTATCTTTGAATGTAATTTTGACACACGCGAGTTAAATTTGACCTCACGCGTGCCAAGCTTTTACAGAGATATATTGACTGTTTGGCAGGAGTTGCACTCTAAGAAACCCTCCACGACTATGGAATATCTACACGAAATTATTTGGAACAACCGGTTCATAAGAATAGATGGGAAACCAGTGTTTTACTCGTCATGGTATAGAAAAGGGGTAACTAAAATTCACCATCTTTTAAACGAAAGAGGAACCTTTTTATCGAGACCCGATTTTCAAAGAAAATATGGTTTGTCAGTGAACTTCCTAACTTATAATGGTATCCTTGCTGCGATCCCCGATGAATGGAAAAAATCATTTCTTAATTCAGAACTTCTTGATAACCGTGAGCGATACAACCTCACGTCCGCGAACGTCACGGCCAAAACCGCCAGTAAATTATGTAAATTGTAGTATTGTAAGTTGCATTCATAATTGCATCGTTTTGTTAAGTAGTGTAAGTAGTTATCTCTGCTGTAATTTGTAGTTGTATTATTGTTGTAAATTTGGTTAGGAAATGTACAAGCGTAGTATTGTAAAAAAAGTGCTCAGCTGTGAAAATAAGTTAAAAAAAAAAAAAAAAAAAAAAAGGTGCCTCACCTCAAAGTACCTTTCCTTGTTTTTGTATAAGACAAAATCGCCTTTCCCATAAAAATGAAATAACCTGGAAGTCAAAAGAAAAACAGAACAACACCCCTCAAAATGTTGAAAGACTACAAATCTTGTTCTACCTTTCACTCATGTAATTGAACTGCTATCCCAAGGCAATCAGGAACCCTCGTAGTTTTGCAGCTTTGTGTTGAATCATCTAAAGTACCTAGAGCTTTTGTCGCGGTTGGTGTTCCCTCCCTTGCTCTAGGTTGGTTGATCGACCTTTTAAAATTCCTTGTATTTTATTGCAAATTCTGCCTGTTTGCATTCCTTCTAGGTGGCAGGCTAGAAGAAACCCAGAACTCTTAGACCACTTTGGATATATTCATATATATAATCAGCTTAAAAACGTAATAAAAATGATGTCGAGGCTCTGGGGAATAAAAGAAGGATTTGTATGAGTTTTGTCCTCGAAGCCTTGAAGTGATGTAATTTGTCTAAGACTGAATTTTGATAAATAGAAATTGGTCTATTGCAACCTTACTACATTGGGTTTAGGGTTATATGAGTAATTAAAGCTAACTTATCAAGCTCCAAGGGAAGAATGCAGGCTGTTTCATGTACTGGAATCATGAACGGCGGAACCACGAACGTTCACTGACATTTTTTTTTCCCGAGTAAATGGGGTTTATAGTTCTTCCCCAGCGATAGAAAAATTGCTCGACACTTCCAAATTAGAACTCTTCTTTATTAACCACACCTTACTTATTGTTTAAGACGCACTCACTGACGGAGTCGACTACTCTGATTTTACGTTTCTGCAGAAACTGGCTGTCCAATGAGATTCAAAATGATGCTTGCAAGGTTTAACAATACTTCAGATGTTATTGTTTTGTTACAATTTTTTTTTTCTTTTTTAGGACGTCTATGAAACAAATTTATTCCACGCGAGCGCGTGTTGGATATAAGATGGTATATAGCCCGGCAGCGAAGGGTGTAGTGCCGAGCTGGCTATAACCAGTCTCGTATGCAACAAGCGCGAATGAAATTATTGTTTTATTCAATTTTTATTTAATTCTGAATGCTTGGAAAATCAGTCATTGTGTCCCGGAAAATCTTCACGCACACTTTTTTCAGCTTGGAAAAAAACTTGGCACAATCAGTATCGATATTAGGTCTTACGGTATATGAGCTGAAACGCAATATCCGAGGTCGAAAATTTATTAATAATTGCGTTCCGACGAAGGAGGACGCATCTTAATCCTGTCGTTTTACGAACGTCTCGAATATTGTTCGCAAGTATCGATGGTGACGCCATAGGATTTCAGGGTTTCGACGCTATCTTGGATTGGCTGGCCAACGGGCACATCACCTCAATCTGATGTGATTGTGAATCTGTCATGACTCGACATCGGGTTCGCATCTCAATGCTCGCATGCCCAAATCGAAGTGGTAAAAATTCCCTTAATTTCCATCTGCTTTGCAGTTGGGCTTGTTGTTTGCTCAGCCGTTTCTTCGCTATTTTTTTCAAAGGTAATTGACGTTGTGTTGATTTACTCGAATCATCACTTGAAAATATGACTAAAGCTACTTATCAGAACATCATCAGAAAGCTGAGGAGTGGGTGTGTTTTGTAGGAAACAGACACTGCAATCCCCCCCCCCCCCCCCTCCCCTCGCACGGCAATGTGTGCTGGCAATGATGCCAATTTGTCATTTGTCAACTCAGCTGCTTTTCACAGAAGATTCAAGTTCCCTCAGCATACCGGCCGAAAGCACCCCACAAGTCCACTTTTCCTGAATTTTTTTGGGCAATCAGTACAACAATAAAAAAATATTCTATATTTTACTAGACACCGAACGCACTATACTAATCCATGATTACTCCTCGTAAAAAATAAGTAAACCCCTTCCTGGCTTGCTGATATGCCGGCTGATAATTACCTTGGCTCAGGAATTAGAGAGCTTTAGATTCTAGTACGAGAATGACTACGAGTACGAAATTTTCTCATAGAATAACAGTGAGCGCGCGCAAACCAGCGTCATCTTAGCGGGAAAAACGTGATACTGTCGTCATTTTAGTACGAAGTTTTGCAAAAATTTCGTCGTGTCAAACAACTCAACAACACGCTAGCATATAAAACACGGAAGCAGTTTTGGCATTTTTCGATCAGCAAAAAGGCTCAGTTGCTAGCAATAAGAATAACCACAATCTATACTGCTAACAAAGAGTAAGATTAATCTTCCGAGTGATAAATTTTCTAAGTATTTTCGCTAAAAACGGGCAGTCAAACCTTGTACTCGTTCTCGTCTTCGTCTTAGAATCTAAAGGTCTCTATTGTCCTCAAAATTTAATATTTTTCTTAGCAGGGAACTGTTCATTTTTCGCACAATCACTCAGTCGCGGACATTATCAGCTGTCGTACCAGCCACATGAAGGAGAAAGAGTTTATTTACTAAATGCACTTACTTGCACTGCTCTATCTCCTTTTTGCCCTTACATGTACCTGAAGGACGTACAAAAGCAAAGAAAAATTAGAGATACTACGGAAAGGGAGGAAATATATCAATTCCCATCAGAAAAGTGCAGATAAAAAAGACTTCGGTAGGCATCCAACATCGGGGTTAATTTTTTTAGGAAGGTTGCATGGAAATGGTTTCTCCTAGGTTTGTCACGGCTTGTATACATGTCATATCAATAAAGAATTGAAATATTGTGGTTGAAATCACCGAATAAAATGCACGTGGTTAAGAATGTCGTGTATGGTATAAGTGTTGTTAAACTCTTTGCTTCATTGGTAAAAATAACTATTAATTAAGAAGAAAATCTGTAGTGGCTAGGGGATCATTCACCTTGAATAGTATAATAGACACAAACTAATGTCAATTTGTTCAGCATTATTGAGTGGAAAAAAAGAGCAAAAAAAAAAAAAGAAATTATTACCCAGATGGTCGGAAGACCAACATCTTGGTGCCAGAATCGACTGTTTCGATGATAAATTTTTGGAATAACAGGCTTTAGACCCTCGGAGACTTTTTGCCCACATAGGGCTTTCACGGATATTTCGACAGGGTCGACATCAGGTTTAAGATCGATGTGGCATCCTCTCAAAATTGTCACCTCCCTCGGTGTACTAAAAGTTAGCTTTGGAAGACCACGACTAGTTTGGCGGACAGGTATTGTTGGCGTTATAGTGATTGTATGATGATCATGATCAAGATTGCAACTTTCCAAATTAAGTACAGTAGGGTGCACCTGAAAACGCAACAACAACAACACCAGCTTTATCTGCATGACTGCAGGGATTGACACTATTCAAAGAGCATTCAACAACAACAACAACAACAACATTTACTTTATTGATACAAAAGTTTAAAGAATATGACTGACCCACAGGTAGCGTCAGCTAATCTAGGCGGGCCAGGCTTAGTTACAATTTACTTAAGGATGAGTTATAAATACTTAAGAAACCGGAAGAACGATGCAAGTGAAAGAATAGATAAAGAAACGACGGAGGAAACAGATTATATGAACAACAGCAGATAGCAGTACATAGAATTTTTTTTTTTAGCTATTTGACTAATCCTACTTTCTTTACAATTGTAGACGTTTCAATATAGTCATTTCCGTTTATCAATATTTTAAAAAGGATTCCACGAATTTCTTTTTTGTAAGTTTTCGTCGGTAAAGCTCTAACACGTTGGGGTATCTCATTCCACAATTTTATGAGAAATCGGGAAAAGGAACACTTTTGTATTTCTAATCTAGAGCTTTGAAAATGACATTTTCCAGAGGTGGAGGATCTCGTGTTGTATGAGTGGACGACAGATAATTTTGAAAGAATTTTAAGATGTTTAAAGGTGTGTTGTTATCATTGACATCATGCATGAAGTTGGAGACAGACTCGTAATACAGAAACGTCAGTGGAAGGACATTTGCATCAATAAATAAAGGAATTGCATGAGCATGGCTGTGACGAAAGTATACTTAAAGGGGCTAGGTCACGCTATTTTAGGTAATTTTGTTTAATTTTGTTAATTATGAGCTCTAAACGTCAAATTGACAGAGCAAGAGTCTTTCATTTGCAAAATCACGGCCACATAACAACTGAGAATGATTTTCCAGCTTTGTAAATGACATTTTGATATAGACTGATATAAATTTGAAAAAAGGTGGGCCGACGCTTTTCAAATTTACCGAAATTCAATCCATTTTGAATCCTCTCCAGTTCTTCTATAGTTGTGAAGAGTTATTTTGATATTTGAGTTTATTCTATGGCCATTCGATCAGTGCTGAAATTGCCTAAAATTGCGTGACCTAGCCCCTTTAAATCGTACGAAGTGCTCTCGGCTCTTGGAGGATTAAAATCTTATTAAGATTAGCCTTCGACGACTGGCCCCAGGAAGCAAGTCCATAACTAATCCTGCACCGCTATATCCCTCCTGCTCTTCTGTGGCGAATCTGGTGAAAAATTGCTCTTTCCATTGATAGTCGGAAATCTGTTGTTTTCCGACGTTCTATTGGATCTTTCGGCTGCTTTTGACAATTTCGATCATTTTTTCCTGCTCTCAAGGCTATTAGCCCGTTTTGGCATCTGTGACCATGCACTGAACTGGCTTTGTTCATATTTATCCGACCGTACACAGTTTGTCAGAATCCAAGGTGTTTCCTCTCGTGTGAATAACTTACCTTATGGAGTTCCTCTAGGTTCCGTGCTGGGTCCTTAAGGAATTGATTAGAAGTGCTGTGATATGCACTTTGAGGACAAAGGAAGATGTAGTAGAACAAATAAGAATTGTAAACAGGCTGATCCGAAACTATCAAGCGCAGAAACGGATGCAATGCTAATTCAAATCCATCAAAGTATTTCCTCTACAGCTACAAAGGGATCAAAGGTACAATCAATAAAGCCAACTTCTTACTGTGTGGGCGCTATAAATGACAACAGCTGATATGTGGTCATAACGTCCTATTATGCTTCAAGACTGTGGTCATTCATGAGTACAGTACCGTGAAGAGGAGAGAGAAAACGCATTTTTCACAAATTAGGCCTTGCTCAATTAGTGTTCTACCGGATGTGATTTATCTGAAGGTATCAACAATCAAGACAGTAAGTCGTTATTCATGAACGTTAAAATCGCGTTGAAACGACTTCAACCTCGGCTAACGCTTCTTTTGTTTAATTATAAATGAGAAGGCGTTACAAACTTCTTAAATAAACATCTGCAGTGGAGCGATCTTCTAAGTAAATGGACTTACACCCCAACCCCCCCCCCCCCCTCCCCCGCACTCTCCCAAGAAAAGGTCCACCGACCCAACAACACGAAAACATGTTTCCAGCTTAACCCAAACTAAATCCATGATTTTTCAAGGTTTAAGAATGCGAAGCGACCTACCATTAAAAAGACAACAGCCTTCAAGGGAACTGGGAGGGCAGGAGCACAGGTCAACATTCTCTAGATTTCCTTGGTTCAAGCACTGAGTTTTACAAGCTCGGGTTTGGTTCAGTTCAGATCCATTATTACAAGGTGTGCCTCCACACTGCTCTATTGTAGCTATGTATCTTCTTCTTGACTGGGACTCGCCGCTCTGAGAACACGCACTCCATGTTGACCATGCTGAATAACTGCAGTCCACTGGTGTACTAGCATAGCACCCCCGTACCGCATGCAAAGAGGGACAAGATGATCCACCGCAACTGGGAGATGTCGTGATTGACCTCTTCCTACTTTGAAAGCCAGCCAGGCCACACTGTTGAGCCGTGCATAGAGACCAAGGAGACCAGGAAGTCACTTGACAATTCGTTGGAGAACAGCTTCGCCGGCGCCGTCGTCGTCGACGCCATGATTGAACGTCGTCAATAGAACTGAGCAATGTGAAAAAGACAACGAAAAGTAAAGTGCTTTTCATGACCATGCTCTAAAACTAACTTTCGTTGCAAACTCTTCTTTGGAGACAGGGCTTCCGTATTTCATTCTACATTTGTCTTGCGCGCTAGCGATAGAGCTTAAACCAGGTCGAATCCTGACGTTACCCGTTGAGACGACCCAAGTTTGCTATTTATACATCAAATTCTACAGTGACTTTTTTGATAATAGCAATGATCGGTTTCCGGACTTTCGAGTGAAAGCAAATCATAACACGTCTTTATGACTTGATCGCTTTTCTCCTGCATGGAATTGATGTGCAACGTACAGCGATATATCCGGCTCGTTAAAATATAATAGTCATTCGTTCAGCCACAGAGCAAACTCAGTATGCAAATAACATGATCGATTCGTCTATGCAAGTATAGTAAATGGGTAACAATTTCATATTTAAAAAAACTATGGGTTAAGTCTAGAATCAAAGATGACTATGCACTTTCTTTAAGTACCTATAGGTCTAAGCTTTGACATTTATTCACTAGTAGTGGATTCATCAGTTTTCGTTTTGCATGAATGGTTGGTTTTGCATGAACCATGTAATGGTCAATTACACATACAAAGCAAAATACGACCGTCACCAATTTAGGTCAAATATTTAGGTGGAACAATGGGTTTATTTTTACGTTTATTTTTAGATGAAATAATCAGTGTACGACCACTCCACTTATTGTCTTAAAAAAGTATGAATATCGCTTCCACCTATGGAAGTTTTCAATGGGCCTCACTTGCGTGACTGCAAGCAATCTCGAACTTTCGTCTTACTTGCCACATAAATTTGTAGAAGTTTCTAGTAATTAAATCCGGATTCGTGTGGACAGTCAAAACTACTCGAAAAATATTTGAATACCCCTCGGGTAGACGCGGATATTTTTATCTTTCCCGCGAAGCGAACAGTTTTCCTTGAACCTTGCTCTCCGAAAACTGTTCGCTCTGTGAGCGAGACTCAAGGAAAACTGTTCGCTTCGCGGAAAAGATAATTTCCATGGACAAATATCTAAGCATATTTTCCCGCCAAAAGGAGGGTATAGTTTATCTCGCACTACAACTATTCAACCAGTTAACTTCTTTTTATGAGGACCAGAAGAAATTTGGTAGTGCAAGAACTGGAAAACATGCTTATAAATACTGCTAGAAATATGTTCCCTCAAACGATGAATGAGAGGAAAACAATGTTGGAACCTTTTAGCATTTAGTAATTTTAATTTGCCCTATATGTCACAAAAAGAAATACGCAATGATATCAAGCGGATGAGTGACCAACCTTTGGTTCCCAGGGTCTTCTCTCTTCCTCCCTCGAGAAAGTATCTGGTTGCGCCTGGTCACGTGCCTATGAGTATGAGTACAAATGAAATGCGTACGACGGTTGGGTCCTCGACTTAAGTTTGTCAACAGTTTTCAGTTCTCTCTGGGCGAGGGCGAACGTTGTGCTATACGATCGGCTTTTGGGTGATACAAACTTGATTTTAAAAGTAAAACAAGTAATTTGTAAGAAAGCGTTGTATTTAGGGAAACATGTAGGTGCAGTGCTTCCAACAGGATACGGAAGATA
>NC_090874.1:28437732-28440232 GCF_036669935.1 Montipora foliosa
TGAGAAGAAAATTTTGCCCTTATGTTATAATCACGTATCGCAATAACTTCTCGTAAAATTAGGGGGAAAACTCACTAGCTTGTGTTTTCAGAAGTTTGTTTAAAGCACCTAAACGTTATTGAAGTGTTGGAGCGGATCTTGTTTGAAGCTCGTCCTTTCTTGGTTGCATTGCCGTATTTTGCCGATGCTTGTTCCAAGCCATTCTGGCATATTTCAATGAAATACATCAAACTATATTTCCACAATTAAGCCATTTTACCTCATTTGGTCAAGAGAACGCGCAAAATATGAGACGGTAATAAACTGTAGTGTCCCGGTTTGACCGGTTTAGAACAGAGCAAATACTGACGGAACCCATTGTAAAGCGAGACCCTCCAGTCATGGGTGTAACCCTGCTACATGTATTTCTTGTACATACATCTGTGTATTTAATTATAGTTTTGTAAATTAAAATATATCTTGACATACCTAAATTGGAGTCGTTTTGTTTGGATTTTCAGTATGAGCCAACGAATCTCATTAAACACGATTCCAGTCAAATAAACGGTAGCCACAAAAAGCGGATTGTGTAGAGAGGTTTGAGAAATAAGATTTTACTTAGGGTATTCAACAACCGTAGTTACTAAAACAAGGAATGACCTACAATGATGTACAATGACGTACAATGACCTACTACAATGACCTACAATGATATACAATGATCTGCAGTGAGCTACAATGACAATGATCTATAATAAGCTACAATGACCTACAATGACCTACAATGATCCACAATGACCTACAATGAACTAACAATGGCCTACAGTGATGTACAATGATTTACAATGAGCTACAATTGCCTGCAATGGCCTAGAATGAGCTACAATGACCTGCAATGATCTACAATGGCCTATTGATGGTTTGCATCTGACGTCACGGCGGCCATGTTGATGTACAGAACAATGCAGTCAAATGCCTTTTGGGAATTTGATTCTATTCTTATGCAAAACTTGTGGGGCCATTTCCTGTTGTTTTGTACACCAACATGGCCGTCTCATCACGTGGATGCAAACCACGAATAATGAGGTACATTTTAAGCTAAAATTAGCCAATGACCTGTAATGAGCTAAACTAAAAGATAATTTGCAGCTCTGAGGGCACTGCAGCATGTTTGCAGTACAAAGGTTAAAAACATTCCACTCTGCACTCTGAACCAAACAAAACATTGTGGGAAGAAAAACTTATTTATTATCTTCGTTTCATTTTTTCCTTCTCCAATTAAGATTTCATCGTTGCCAAGCAAAGCCTTAATATTTTTACAATTTAGCTTTAAGACAAAGGAAAACCGTCGAAGGGTCTTTTGCAGTTTTGCAGTACCTTCAAGGCCACGTGCATAAATTGCTGCCGTCATTTGGGCTGTCATGCAATAGACTAAAAGCATTGCGTGACAACGCTCAATGGATGTTTTTCGCTCAACAAACTCTTCACCCTGATCCTCTTTTGTCTTTCTCTTTGATTTTAAGTCATTTAAGTAGGCCATTGTAGCTAATTGTAGGTCATTGTAGATCACTGTGAGCCATTGTACATGTAGCTCATTGTATGCTATTGTAGATCATTATAGAGCTCTCATTGTACAGGGGCACCCAACGACCAATTTGTTGTAAAATGAATTATTATACCCCAGTTAATGAAAATAGATGTTATTAAGGCATTTTCAGGTGTCTTTCAGTGTTGCTGGGAAAACATTATCTGTTCCTTTTTCCCAGCACACAAGAAATTTCCCAGCCAGCTAGATAAAATTGGTTGGTTTCCCAGCCAGCTGATCAAATTTATTTTCCAGCCAGGAATTCCGCCCGCTTTCAAATCCCTCGATCCAAAACAACCGAACAAAAGCGACAAAACTGGGACAAAACAGGTTGCCGTCGTATGTTTGTGACTACTCTCTGGGAGAGGGAAGGGGTTCTCTTTTTTTTTTTTTTTTTTTTTTATTTTTAGTCGTCCTCCTCGGTCGTCAGAGTTTCTACGGCCAGCTCGGGTTGAAAGGCTAGAAAAAGTCAGTAATTCCCAGGCAAAACCTCTATCAGTAACAAAATTTCCCAGCCAGCTCATCGAAACACCTGTATTTTTGCCAGCCAGCAAGATTCCTCTGGGAAACAGATAATGTGAGGAACAGATTCGTTGGGTGCCCCTGATTGTAGATCATTGCAGGTCATTGTAGATCACTGTAGGTCATTGTAGCTCACTGAATGTCATTGTAGATCATTGTAGAGCTCTCATTGTAGGTCATTGTAGCTCATTGTAGTTCATTGTAGATCATTGTAGCTCATTCCTAGTTTTAGTCATTACGATTCAACAACTTGAAAATGGCACCAATGTATTTTTTGAGTGGTCCCTAACACAAGAAACTATTATAATAAGCAAACTGACAGGCAATGAGCAGTGGCTAACATCCTACTGCCATTGTGCTATCGTAGGGAAATAAGTGATTTAGTATTTTTCTTTAAGTGCTTTAAGAACTTGT
>NC_090874.1:28445232-28455232 GCF_036669935.1 Montipora foliosa
CATGGACGAGTTACCATATTTTCTTAAAGGAGAACTGACGATAAAAATGAAATATTTTTTCTTCCGCCAAATTTATAGTGCCTGAATTAGTTAAAGGAAATATTCGAGTATTTGAGGGGTTCCTTACATTTTGACGTTTTTATGAGGCTAGAAAGATCGGTATTTATCACTCGATGGAAGTCCGCCATTTTGGCTGTAACATAGCAGGCTTGGGCGCTAAGCGTGACGTCAATGCGCACACTTGCTTGAACGCGGGAAACTTAAAAATTGGTTCAGTGCGCTATTGTGGGCTGTTCTAGTAGAACTCTCATCGTTTCCCTGTTTAAAATGAAGTCCTTCTCAAGGAATGGATCATCCGAATTTAGAAGAAAAAATATCCAGCACTGTCGCATCTGTTCGGATCATTTCGAACCCTCCTGTTTTGAGGGTGTCTTGGCCATAGCGAGCGATGCGACAATTTCATGTAATTGATGAAATGTTAAGTTTGCGACTCCATCGAATCCATTCATAGCCAGTGAGTAAGCTATGTTTCCTTTACTCGGGAGATTTCAGTGGCAAACCCAGCGCCAGAGAAGTGAACCGAAAAGTTGCTTCTGCAAGCAACTGGGACACGTCATTTCGTGAATGGCATTCGCACTTCAAGCTGGGTTTTATAAACTCGACAACGATCACAGAGATGTTTAATTGAAGTTTGAAAATTCGAAAAACTACGAACAGAACAATCCACGTTCTTGACTCAGACCAACGATGGGTCGAAAGCTACAATGCTGCGTCACACAACGAATAGCTTGATCGGCCGGCACATCTAAGAGTTAATAGAAATTAAGCTTAAGCTTATATGTAGATCTATTAGTTAAGAGCTATGAGCATCACTAGATGTCTGTAAGCCAAAGTTTGTCAAATTGACTCAAAATGACAGACAAAACAATAGCAGGCAACAGAATCTCGTAATAATTAAGTTGTTTTTATTGCCTTTTGAATACAATCAATTCACCTGGCTCCTGTATCTCGCAGCAGCAGATGCATTCCTTTTCTTGCTCGGCCTCCCTGTTCAAGAAAAAATCACAGCTGCATCAAGTCGTATTTCCCCTTCTTGAGCCGTCTTCCCTTTCGGTTGCTGCCTCTTCCTCGGATCCTGAACTTTCTCGCATTGGTTCGAAAGAATATGGTTCAAGTACTGCAAAAAACGTACGTGTATTAACGACGAAGAAAGATTTTAGTGAAAACCAGCTGCTTGCTTGTGCGCAATGACGTCACAAAATGGCGGCATACATTTCCAACATCTCTTCCATCTTTTAATTTTTTTGGAGCACCATTCAAGTTTAATTTTGATCCTTCTTTCATACACTGGATTCGAGTTCTTTATAACAATGTGTCCAGTTGTGTGATTTATACAACACGTTCTTTCAGTTTGAGCGTTTCAGTGATTACTCCGGTTTGAAGGTTAATCACGCAAAAAAAAAAAAAAAGCAAACAAATGTTAGCTCTTGGTAACAATATCATTCAAGATATGGATTTTGCAAAGCATAAGGTTTGTGGAATTATCAAAATCCTTGGCGTATATTTTAGCTACGACTTATAGTATTGGCATGATTTGAATTTTACCGTATTGTTGAAGGATATAAAGAAATCAATAAACCTGTGGAAATGGAGAATCATGTCTTTAATAGGAAGACGAAAACTTATGTACAGGGCTTTCGCAATAGCACTCCCCAAACATTTAGTTAAGGAAGCGACCTTGATTTTGATTATTCGTGTAGGCAAGAGGTCAATGTACAGAAAAGATTTAATTGACCTTGGATTCCTTATAATAGGGGACTGTCTGACTTAATCTCTACCAACGGCTCTTTTTCACTAGTTTTTCTCACACCTTTATCATCCCCAGAACAAAGATTTTTGCTTATGAGTATTCTTAATTCAATCCCGTCTTAATAGCGTTCCCTTCAGTCGCTAATTAAAAGCCTGCACTACTATATCGTTAAGCTCTCCCATTATGAGTACTCCGACAGTCAGGACAAACAGCGGCGACGTACTGATCGCTGATGTCTCGTCGAAGCAGATTCATCAACTACGGAAGTCATCCTTGAATTTGGACAAAATGACCACTGAGGTAAAACGGAATTGATGTGAGGGGGAAGGTGAGATTTAACATCGAATAAAGCGTGGATTTTTTGAGTCGAACTCAAAACAACAGAAGTTTGAACGTTGGATCCGGATGTCAACGAAGGTAGAAAACAACGATAAATTACCACCAAAACTTATGTACCGTACATCTCAGATTGTCTACTCTTGAAAAATTGAAATTATTTATGACATTTAGGTTAAGCTTATCTATTAATTTTACAAATTTACAAGATTGCATATTCAGTGAAGTTCGGAGAGAGGATTACACCTGCCTTTGGAGTTATATAATGGTAAGGTACATAGAGTAACAGTCCCCATGCTTGACACGTATTTTTCTTGAATTGAAGCCGAAGGTAATTTTTCGTTTATGTCAACACAAAATTCCTCCCACGGACCGGTACAAAATGGTGTGCATTTGCCCACGCGAGAATTCTGTAATGGAAGTAAATCTGATTGACTGATGAAGGACATGTCAATCAATCAAAAACGTGAGCGGAAGGATTGGTCAGGCTCTATTCAGTATCCACAGTATATACCGCGCGAACCTAAAATAGAGCATGACATGTACAGCAGATTAAGTCTTACTGGTCATAGTCAGTCGGGCCTTCCAGCGCGTCTCGCAAAGTCAAGACCGCTCTTCCCACTTTGAGCGAAATTCTCTTCCAGCTTTTTCCCGCTTCACCCATGGCTTTTCTAAGCCTGGTAAAGGATAAGAAATCTTCACACTTAGCTGGACAATGTATACAATTGTCGCTTTATAGACACCTGTAAGTTTCAGGTGGTTCCAACGGGATTTGAACCCATGCCCTCTGCGATGCGGGTGCAATGATCTACCAACTGACCTATGAAGCCACACAGTTGGGAGCAGGTCAGTTCAATGGTCTCATATGATTGCATTGTTCCCGTGAAGGAGTCAATGAATGAAAGAAAGTATATTTTGAAGTGTGGGTTGTAGACGAAATGGAGAAGTAATCCTCGCTCTTATCTGGACAATTTAAGCAATTGTCTCTTTGAAACGTTCAGTTGGTAAGTCGCTTAATACTGCATTCGTTATCAAGCGTCGTGATAGTCAACAATTTAAAAAAAAGTGATTTCAGAGAGGAAGGGAGAGAGAGAGAGGAAAAAAAATAAGACGTTATTTATCACGGCTAAGGGTCGGTCCGTATTGCGAAAAATTGTGACCGAGGTCTTGAAAAAGCTGCCCTCGGCCTGCGGCCTCGGTCAAGACCTCGGTTACAGTTTTTCGCTATACGGACCTCCCAGCTGGCAAATAACATATATGGATTTAAGGTGCGGGTTATAGACGAAGGAGAGAATATATCCTCGCACTTAACTAGACAATTGTCTCTTATAGACACCTAGAATTGCTCACAAGTCGAGCTCTTGAGCGTGTAGCGCGACAGAGAGCGCGAAGCGCGATCGTACGAGCGCGGAGCGCGAGCGAGCGAAAGCTCGTGCCGGGTCCCACCACACCAGACCAGAAAACCAAGCGAACGACTTTGAGAAAGTCTAATAGACACCTGAAATTTTCAGGAAGCCTCAACGGGATTCGAAACCACGACCTCTGCGATACCGATGCAATGCTTTGTCAACTGAGAAACTCTCTGCAGATCAATCACCTTTTATAAAAGGAGTTCTCAACCATCTTAGAATTACAGCTTCCTGAATGAAGGTGACTAAATTGACTGTTAATATTAAAACGACACATTGTATAATTTTCACAACCATACAAAAAGAAATTGTCAAATCACGTTCTTTATTCTCGTTTTAAACAATGAGCAACAAGAGTAAGATAGAAAAAAAACAAAATTTTTTTTAGGTGTATGTGTTTCTGATCATATTTTCTGAAATCGTATGAAATTTTATCTGCCGTAGAATGGCAAACGAATTGAATCATCTTCATCTCACGGAATCTTCTGTAGATTAACACTAACATGATTATCTTCATCAAGATTACACCACGCTATATCCATAACTCAGGAAAGGTACTGTGGTATGGCCAAAATACCTATGTTACTATTAACAAGAACTAACCTCTTGCAAAAAGCGCTTCCCTTGCCTGAAAAACTCTGACAGACAATCTCACGCTGCACCGTTAGTTGCTGAACTGAACTAAGCATTTTCAAATGTCGGTGTTCGGTGTTACCACTCTTCATAATGCCGAATTAATGTTTGCTTGTTATTATCTATTGCTTCCTTCCTCTTTTCTAAATTTATTCAAAACTAGTAGCCAAGTGCTTAATTAACAATTGTAAAAGTTCTTCAATTAACATGCACACTGCAGATCGCAGTTCAGTCGACCTAATGTCAAGCACTTTACCATTTCCCATTAAATTTGGATCCGAAGATATGGAGTTCTCTCCTAACATCTTCCTCCGTTCTTTTTTTTTTTTTTTTTGTAAAGCGAAAACTTTTTCTTTGTTCGTCGACGACACACGTATCACGACATTTTTTTTAGTTTTGTCTATTAATAAACTGTACCTGTTTACTTGCTTTAATTTCTTGGTCCTTTCAAAACAGAATTCACTGCCGTTTTCGCAGTTTCCACGTCTGCTCTCGTCTAGTCCATTTCAAATACTTTTAGGTAAATAAGCATTCCTAAGGAGACCCATGTCCCAAAGCCTTTGCTTTATCGGGTCCCCCCATCTCTCCCACTTTCCTCCACTTTCGCCATTTTCTTCTTTCAGTTTATGCAACTTAAATCTGTTATATTTTGTATTTTAATAGAATAGTTATTTGGGAAAAACTACAGTAGTAGTGTCATTTGTAAAGTGGCGAAGAAATGGTAACGAACTAACGATAATGATAATGGTGATAAAAATAAAAAACCACTTTAACAATAATTATGATAAATCTGCAATTCCATACTGCTTCAACTGGTACAGCTTCTTTTCTCCCAAGTTGACAATCGTATAGGGGTTGGACATTAAAGTAACACGCGAGGAAAAACTGTAAATCGTCGCAATGGATACTTTGCAGGTGACCTCTGAGATTTAAAGCAGTATTTAACAAACGCATTGTTGCTATGAAACGACTGACGTCACCATCACCAACCTCCGACTTTTTGAATTTTCACTTGCTTTCGCCCGCCATCGATATGAAGCCGAATTGGCAAAAGGAATTTCGACCACAAAGCTTCGACTGGAAGACCTTCCGTCATTGAATAAAACTGGCTACTTTCTTTATAAAACCCTTATAAAAGGACTGCCGTTTGTAAAGTAGAGTTAACGGATCAATGGTGAAAGAAATCACAGCTGGTGAGGTATGTTTTGTCTTCAATTATAATTATGTCTCAGTTAAACAGCGTAGGAAACTTTTTTTTTTTGTTACAATACTGAAAATACCAAATTTTGTTTCGTCTTCGATTTATAAACAGTATGGTTCCCAAAACGTAAAATTCGGTCATAACTAAGGACTAAAGAAATTATTTGAAGTTGCATTTTTTGTTCTTTTTTAATCAGGAAAATTTGTGTTATATTTTCCGACCGATTATCTTTAGCAATTCTGCACGCCGGTAAGCTGAATTTGGGCCTAACAATTTTAAAGTCAATAATATTTCGCGCTGTTCCGTCTTATTCAATGTATAAATACTCGACGTACCTGTTGCAACACCTGCTTCGAACAGGAATGCTAACTGAAAGCGTATTCAATTCTGTTGCTTTGGGCCAAACCACATGTTTTGCAGATGAATGTAAGCAAGTCGACAATGGATTGATTTGGAATCACGAAACATAAGTTTTCGCTAAACATCGGGTTCTTACGTGGCATGAAATTGGACAATACGTGAAAGGCTGCGCCACAATGGATACGTACGTTTTTGTTTTGCCGGAATATAAAGATAAACCTCCATATGATTGAATGCTAACTTTGGCGGTGCGCAAACAAACCTGGTTTATTGTGTGCACCCGGCCTGATTTCAGCCAAGCGTCTTATGAACATCATTACCTATCTCCACAGGTGGGGACGAGGAATTTTGGTCAAGGCTTGCAGTGAAACAATGAATTACGCCTTGATGCTTTAGCTACACTAATACGTTTGAAACAGATAGCAATGAAAGAGCATTTGATATCTTATATTGCGTTTTTATTGACACTTCACGTTCTGACGAGGTCGACCGATGGAAGCAACCACCACAAGCTCAGAAGTATTCACATCAATCAAGAAAAGCAGTCTTTAAAAAATGGAGATACTTATTCGTCGGAACGTAATTTGTCTGAATGGCGAAACAAGCGCCATAGATATAAGCGCCATGCCGTGGATCACATAACTAAGTCCATTCACCGTTTCAGTGACAGTTTGAGGGCCTTTCAGCAAGGAAGTAAAGAGCCTGACGGAGACTCCTCTAATAAAATCCCGTGGAACAACAATCGCCGCAATGGATTCTTTAATCCAAACAAAATGCATCAAAAGTTTCCTCACGAGAAACACAAAAGCAGTTTCAACTCAGTGAAACGAGGGGGGCTCCAACGATTGCGTCAAGAAATCGAATTTCTCGATGACAACAACGAAGAAAGACAAGAGGCGGATGAAAGCCCTCGATTTCAGGACGAGACCGGAAGTGAAAATGCTCAAGAGAACAACGGATATGGTAACGGTTACGTCACCATCATCGAGAATGATGACGACAAATCCGATACAGACCCATACAACACACTGAGCTCAGACCTCGCTAAAAGTGAATACACAAACGTGGAAAATAGCATGAATGAAGGAGAAAACGAAGAATCGGAGATGTTAGGTAAAGAAGTGAATGACTTAATGGGAACACTGACAAAGTCTGATGCTGAAGTGAATCAATTTGTAGGAGGTGGTAAAGAAACTCCAGTGCAAAGTAATACATCACCAGTCAAAGAACCCGAGAACGTCCTTAATGACGACGTTATTGTTTCAATAGACCGGGGCAAGGAAGCGGGTAATAGCACCCATAGCCTTCCAACGAGCTTAACGCCTGCAGATGTAACACTCATCGAGGATCAAGAAGAGCCAGAGCCTGGGGACAACTCACTCCACCATCTAAGCAATGAAGTATGGGATATCATACAGCAGGCACAGCAAAATTTTACGGATCAGAATGCAAAGGCCCAAGCTTCAATGTGGAGTGTAAAAGAAACACAAAATAATAGATCGGACGACTTAACTCAACGGCCGCAAAATAATTTATCAAAAAATGTCAGTCACGCTGTTGCTGTACTTAAAGCCAAGTGCAGCAACTTTGGCAATTCGAATTTGAAATTTATAAAAAACATCACTCAGGGAAAACCAGGAAACTTGCCTACTGATGCAATTAACAGAGTATTTTTTACCGGAGACGCAGAAGAGGGCACGCTCCTTAATTCCGCTATGAATCAATCATCAAACCAGCAATACGACATTGGGTATAATTATCCAGTGGGAGAAAATACTGACTCGCTTAATTCGTCAAATCTTGGGGACAAAGGACGCGATGGTAACAAAACGCGTATGGAAGCTACGAAGTTTGGTCCACATATCGAGGAAAACAAAGCTGATCAAAACAATCACCCAAAAATAGCCAATGGACTCCCAATCTTTCGTACATCACACGATTCGTTTAAAGGGAATGGGGACTCGGTGATCATCCAGACTGAAGACATAAGCAGCAGAGGTGAAAAGCAAAACAGCAAATTTGCGAACAATTATGTCATTTTCAAAGAGCTTCCAGGAAATGCAACCACTTCTACACCGCCCCAATATAGACGACCTGTCTTGGGAAAAGCGCCTTCGTTTACGGTCAAAAGTAATTCCAACAGCATTCCCCTGTTTCGACCGGTGCCGGTAACGTACAAGTTGAAGCCTGTAAACAGTAGTTTAACCTCTTCAAAACTAAAACTCTGGAAATCCTTAAGCCAAAACTGGCAGCCGAATAGAACTGTCACATTCCATGATAGTGTTTTATATAATAAGCCATACAGACCTTATGCGTTAACAAATCAAAATCACAAAAACAATGGGAACAAAGTTGGAAGCCTTGAAAAGGCTACCACTAAGATATCATGGACCCATGCCAGACAAGAAAGTGACGTTGACAGTTTGCCGAATCCAAAACAAGAATTTACCTTCCCCTCCATTCCCACTACCAGGAACACAGGTAGTAGAGAACCAGAGAACGGAGAGCCAAAGTTGATTGGCCAGGTAAACCATGCCTCTGTTTTCAATACTTACAGTGTTTCCAAGATCAGCCCGAAAGCCTCATCGCCACAGAATCAAGAGCCTCCTAAGACAGCCAACGTGACAGGGAACCGCTCTTTGGAGAGTTGGTCTACAGAATATCAGAAACTTGTTGACAAACTCAAGGAACTGTACGTAAAAGCTCACAGAAACCCCACCCCAGATAGACTCAATGAAACCAAAATAAACGATGTCGAAAAAATGATGCAAGAGGTTTCCAGATTTCACAATTTGTTTGTTAATGGAAGAAATGGAAGAGACAGCAATCGAATAGGGGGAGAAAGCAAAGTCATGTTCATTGAAGATGAAAAGGGTGAAGAAAAAGGTCAATTCTGGAAGAATATTAAAATGAGTAAAAATAGCGCAGCTGCAAACCACAGTTTGCGGACATACGGGGACGAACCAGGCAAGACTAGAAGTCTACAAAGGGTGCCTTATTCAACAAACTTCTCCGAATCAAAAGGAAAGCAAGGAAACACGACCTCACAGACTTCTAAAGGTAATGGACCTTCATCACATCAAGTATTAATGAGTTACTTCAGAAACGAAACCAGTCTTCGTAAGCATCTTCAGGAGGCGTCTCGACTTTCAGTAAATCGGTCAAGAAACAGTGATACTGCACAACCCAACAAAATTAACAATGAAGGTGCTTTGAGCGCAAACAATACAACCAAAGCCAGAGAGGAGGCTACTACGGTCGTTAAAGACGAGAGTAAAGGACAGCAAAATTCTTCTTCCCTATCCTGGCCATTCCAAGAGAGAAATAAGGATGAAGATGAGGGATCATTGGCCAAATTCATGCAGGAGTTCATTTCTTTGCTTGCTCCTAATAAGACAATAGAGCCTAACACTGCGACGAGGTCAACTGATGCTTCCACACCTGTTATGGGGAATGTACCCGAAGCTTCCAAAAAGGAAAATGTCACTGATATGAACAACCGAATAATAATAGAAGTGTCACCAAACGCTTTGAAATACACCATGAAAGACCACTCTGATAGATCTTCTCCAAGACCCGTACAGAAAGGAGCAACAGATAAAATAAGCGATGAAAATGGATATAAATTATCACCTGCCGTAAAAACGTATGTCGTGAACGAGACAAGTAAAAATTCTGTACACGAAAGTGACAATTCCAAGAGCAAAGCGTTCCTTGGAAGCCAAATCTCTAAACAGCGAAATTCTCCATTTCACGTAAGTGATAACTCAACAAGGGAAGCAAACACATCTCCATACTTAAGTAGTGATCAGTATTTCCTCTACCGCAAGGAATTAAAATCGTTAGAGATATCGTTATCTCAAGATTTCATGAGCGACTGGATCTATTATCAGAAATCCTTGGATGAGATAGGAATCACACCTGGCATGTTGCGATCTGGAATTGCAAATCTTGGGTCACCCAAAAGACTAAGCGGCGTCTTCAGAAAGGCTCTTGCTGGAGCGGACATAAACGTCCTTATAGTGGGTGGGTCCATTTCGGCTGGGGGCGGCATCGAAAAAGACCGCGGAAATGTCGAGGGCGTCTACCACAAGGCACTTAATGACTGGTGGAATAAAACAGTGACCCCGATTACAACTTCTCAATTAAAGATTAACGCCGTCGCTATAGGAGGTACGGATTCTGAATATTTTTCTTATTGCGTAAAAAATTACATGAGATCGCTCCCAGACATTGTCATTTGGGAGCTGG
>NC_090874.1:28465232-28475232 GCF_036669935.1 Montipora foliosa
ATTTAAAGTACCCATCACCTTAACACACTTTCCACTTTAGTCCGGAAGCCAGGACCCTAAAAGAGGGTTTTAGTACAATAATCGTGTCAGAAAAGCTTTGATAGCGGAGTTGAATTGGGGTATAGGTTACGAGTTAAGCGGCTATTTTACTAGGCCACCCCTTTAAATTCATGGAAACGAGGCTACAAGATACAAGACCACTGATAACGCGTAAAATAAACGTTCATTTTGACCTGAATCTACAAATATCGTCACACCTTTGTAGCACAAATCTTACTTCTGTTGAGATTCCTCAATTAGAGGTCACGTGACCGAACACGTGACAGCTGCAAGTCAAAAATGGTGTTTCACAGCTTTTACTAGCATATTTTAACGTCTTCATTACCTTAAATGTGTTAATTAACAATTAGACGCGTAGCCCGCAAGGGCTACGGGTCATTAGCCCATGAGGCGAAGCCGTATGGGCTATTGACCCGTGGCCCTTGAGGGCGAAGGGTCTAATTGTTTTAGTATCACCAGGAGCCCATGAGCTCCTCACGGTATCACCCAACTAGTCGGACAAAAAATGCAATGATAAACTTACCAAATGTAAGTTGAAAATATATTTATTTGAGAATAAAACGAAAGAAAACGTCAAGCTTTTCGCTACTCGAGGACTATTACTAATAGTCCTCTAGTAGCGTAGCCAATCAAAATGCAGCATTTGCATTAGTCCACTAGTTGGGTGATACTAATTATTCATAGATATTCTGATATCTTATACGTACTGTTGATGCATTGCAAACTTTAAGACCAACTCTAGCTTATTCAAACTGAAACAATAAAAGGAAAGGTTACGTTTATACAAACGTTGGCCGTGTAGCACTTATATTTTAAACAGAGTTAACTGAATAGAGTGTAATGTGAAGTGCTAGATTTCAATCCCATATGAAAGCTTTGAGAAGCTCACAATACATGCTTACGCAAAATTTTTTATCATCTGTAAACCGGGAGCGGGCACCCTGAACAAAAGGAACGAACTGGCGAGTGCGTGCCGGCACGCAACCAAATATTTGATAAGGAATGCTTGAACCATCAACTTATAAAAGGAACGTTAGCCAGGCAGTGTTTCATGCACCTGACGAGAGAGGACCATCAGGCCCTTTCGAAACAGTTCTGTAGTGTTTTAATGTTTTAATTTTTCCTTTCCTGGGTCTGGAACCTAGGGGAACATTAGGGGAACATTAGGGGTCTGGAAAATGATCGGCAGCATTACGTGTCTAGACATAATGAGGAGTGATAGCTAAAACAGCAATAACCTCTCACTACTAATATTGACATTAAGGAAAGGCTTTAGCTCTTGAATGAACAAAGTCTCTTTAATTTTGCGGTGAAAGTCAGTTTTTTGCGGACGCCAAAATGTCAAAGTGATCCCATTTAATGTCGTGGCCAATGGTTTTCACATGATCAGCAATGGCTGACGAATGGTCACTTTTAGCAGAGGCTTTGAAATGTTCTGTTTTTCTGTCATGGAGTCTTCGTTTTGTTTTGCCAATTTAGAATTCATCACAGTTCCAGCAAACAGCAAATTATATCCCAATCATGCTCAAGCAAGGTCACGTGACCGAGCAGGTGACCTAAAACAGGCCAATAATTTTATTTCAGTACTAGAAAATGCCTATTAAATCAACAATAGGTGTTCTTGTCCAAGGAAGTCTTCTTCCGTAAATGGCAAGACTGTTATTTATTGTAATTTATGGCTACAAGACTTGATTGTACATTTTTTCGGGGCTTTTGCGTTATTAATTTGTAGCTAAAAGCAGGAACCGATCTTTTTAAGGCATCTACTGTACATTATACTTTCGTCTCGCTTTTCAGGTAAATAATAGATTTTGTGATTAGAAATTGCGGGCATTCTCTAGTGCGGTAGCTCATTTTTGCAAGTATCATCCTTAGTTTTGTGGGAAACTGAAATGAGGCTGTAGCCTCTTTTTCAAAAATCTTTAAAACGAGGCTATATCATCCAACATGGCTGCCTCCATGGCCGAAGCCGTGCAATCTCTGTAAGTACATTTTGTAGAATAGCTGTGTCTTATTTACTTCAACTATAACGTTTATATACAATTAAAAAAACAACATCAACAATCGTTTTTCATTTCCTTTTAAAACACAATGTCAAGCAATATTTCAAAATGTTAAGATTTGCTTGGCATATTCGTTTTTGGCCTGGACTTTTCTTATATTACACATTACTTTAAAATTCTTTATTAGATTATGGCTAATAAAGATTCATTTCTTGAGGGCTTCGCGATACCGTTACTTCCAAAATCGAAAAAAAGAAAACTGTCCCGTAGCACACTGTGTATTATTTGCCACACTGACTGCCCAGGGGAACCACTTAGAAAGGCAAAGGAAGACTCCATTGAAAACCGATAAAGGCAACGGAACAGCGTCGTGACGAGGAAGTGCAGGCAAGGTTTGTAAGTCATGACATCGACACGGAAATTCATTGGCACTCAACGTGTTATGCATCATACACAAGTGACCAAAATATTCGTTATAAAACGCCTAGCGATGCTTTACAGCATAAAAGCCGGCAAGAGCAAGTCGACGTCATCTTTCGCAGGACGTTTCGTTCAGCAATGGCTCCAGTTAATTGGTCGAGGTGTTTCATTTGTAAAAACAAGATCCATAAAAAGAGTAAAGATCTTATCAATCTATGCACATTCGAGGCCTGTGAAAGCATCCGAATAGCGGCTGAAAGAAAAGGCGATAGCTCTATGTTACACATTTTAAATGATGTGAACGGAGACCTCATCGCAGCAGAGGCAAAGTACCACAAGAACTGTTTCGCTGCTTATGCCAGTAAGAAAACCACGCTTAGCTTGCCCAAGGGAGAAGCCCTAGATTCACCTCACGAAAGGGCTTTTGAAGACTATGTATTTGATCGAGCTGCTGGTATCGAACAAGGCTGAGCATACGTTATGGGGTCTCTATTAAGCAAATATCAGGAAATTCTCACTCAAAAAGGCGCTGATAGTCCGGAAAGTTACACCACTCAAAATCTAAAAATACGCATGCAAAGGCATTTTCCCTCTTCGATTGTCTTCCATCAGCCAGCCGACCGCGGTAAATCTGAACTTGTCTATGCAAGTACCGTCAACATTCAAGATGTTATAAACGCATGGGCAGTATTTCAGGGCCCCGCAAATAGAAACGTAAGCGTCAACAACGGCAATGAAACACTACAGTCAAGTGAAATACTTCTTGTGGCAAGCTAAATCAAACAAGGGATAAAGAAATGTACAGGTATTCACACCAAACAACTAAATATTCAAGACGTTAGCATGGAGACCGCCAGACAACTCATCCCGGACTCTCTGTATTTACTAATCAAGCAGCTCGTGGTCTCAGATAAGCGGGCTAGACCCTCTAATGCGTTGAACCAGTCTACGAACGACAAATCCTCATTATCGCACAAGATGTCATCCATTGCAATTCCTAAGGACATGTTAAGCTTCCTAAGCACACCAGCTTAGCTATATGTGTTCACCATATCTCTCATCATCTAAGCGGCTTATCGAACTGCTAAGCAGAATGGGACATTGCATCTCCTACTATCAGATGCGCGCAGTGAATACAAGTATTGCAGAAGACGTTCTTGCCAAGGCTGAAGAGTTCGGTACTGTTATACCAACTGGGTGGTCTCCCACCGGATTGAAGGACCAACAACGAATGCTTCCAGTGCATTACATCGCCTATGCTTTGGGTGAAAAGCTCTGTAGATCTCTTCCTGGCTTCCACGCAATCACGGGCTGTGATTTGATCAGCTCAGTTAAGTTTTTGAGCTCTATCGGAATGAAGAAGGCATGGGATAACTTTTTTCGTACTACTGACCACCAGGATAGCGTGTCTCACCTCGGAGAGGAACAAGAATTGAACGCAACCACAGCTAGCTAATGCGAAGGCTTTGTTTGCAGTCTATATACAACATCCAAAAAGGCAAGCACCGTAGATGAGCTGCGTTACTGCGTTACTAAATGCTTCCACCGACGTCTCATTGTCTACTTCAACATCTAAAGCGATCAAACTACCAGGTCTTCGTCTGGAAGCACGCTCTTGAAGCGATGCAAGATCTTGAGTCACCAGTGGGCCGTGGATGGGTGGGGGATGAAAAGCATCTTTTACCATTCCTAATGACAAAAGCACCGGCTCTGGAAAGTCTCTTCGAACTGACGACGTGTAAGTGCAAGACCTCTTCCTGCTTGAGAAACTGCTCCAGTAACAACATTATTTGATAATACTGTACTATCACTCGGCAACAAACAATATTAAGCACTGCAAAAGGTCGATAACCAAACTTCACAACAAAGCTCAAACATTTTAAACTCAAAGCTTAGGCCTAAATTATTAATCTAGGTTAACGAAGCCTAATTACTTATTAGCAGCGATATTCTACATGGGAGACTTAAACAATTTGTTTTTTTTTTTTGAGAGTGCGGTGTCTTGATCGTTAGTGGTGAGGGGGAAAAAAGCAGTTCCTATAGAGTAGAAAGTCCGGGTGCAAATCCAATCCACGGATATGACTTCATTTACACACAATAGTTGTTACTCCGTACTGAGAAACTTATCAAAAGAAACGTGTTGGTTACGTAATTCATGCATAGTACTAGTGTATGGGCGCAAAACAAAAGACTGTGCACGGTCGTGGACTTTCCAACCTAAATCTTGGCATCTTTGTTTGCTCCTTTGATGTTTGCCCAGCTTCAAAACCAGTCCTCTCTATTAACGACGACTCAAAGCAAATTAAGAATTCACGGTAATCGTGAGAAGAGATCGTGTTGGATTATTTCAAAGTAAAAAATAGGCGGTTTACACGTTACGTCATCTCTGCCATTTTGGTGAACGAAAACAAATGACATCATATTGTTATCTGTGTCTCCACAGATCGGTTATAACCATCTGTAATAAGTAAAAAATAGCCAGATTTGAACCTTTGTATTTTCGTTTCCGCTCCGTCGTTAACTTTCGTTTCGTTTTTCATAAGTTTGCTGTCCTGCAAGCAAAAAGTACTATGAGCTATCGAATTGTTTTGTACAGTCTTTACGATCTAAAAAAAAGCCAGCCTAGTTAACCATAAATTCTAAGTAGATAGTTTCTTCTAACTGATTTCTGACAGCTTTTAAAATTGGCGTCCTATAGTAAGGGCCGATTTACATGTTGCGATTTCGGCGCTCGCGACAAGCTTACGACAGGCCTAAGGCATGCCTTACGACAGGCCTACGGCATGACTTACGATTGTCGCAGCGTTCTAAAATATGACTTACACGACAATCGTAAACGAGTTGTAAGCCTGTCATAAAAAAATATGCAAATGTTATTACATGTACGTACAGAGAGTGCTTTTAGCAACCAGTAACCGAATATTTGTGGTTCTCGAGAAAGATGTTCAAAGCCGGTCCGACTGCATTGCTGTTGAAATGAATTCACATTAAATATCAATTTTTTTCCCAGGGACCTATTCTTTGACAGAAACACCCTCGTCATGAATTCCAAAGTGCAACTCGTGAAGAGCGCTTTCGAGAATCACCCAGTATTCCGGTATCTTGCCCGAAAATTTAACCTTGAATCTCTTTACTACGAGAATCTAAGCCTCTATGACGACTTTGATGATATTTTCCAAGACCAAAGCCCTCAACAGAGAGAAAACCGACTTCGGCCAAAAAGGAGGCAAGTTGACGTGGGAAGCTCCGTGGTTCAGTGTAGCAGCAAACTTTCTTTGGAAGAAATCCTGGAACTTGGTATCACTGACGAAAGACAGGTCCACGTACTCGTACCACCTGAAACACCAGGGAAAAGTATCCTTACACTTAATTCAGCGCCTCAAGTAAAAGATCGACAACCGGCTCAACGTGATGATAAGCCTGTCAAACTGGTCAGCTCAACTACACCCCTGGATAGGAATGTAATTGAAAACGAAGCTGATGCAAGTATGAGTGATCAACCTTGTCAAATGCCAGGTTTGCACGGAGATCAAAACGACGACAAAATTGTCCAACGACGCACTGCCGTTTGTGACAACATTGAAAGGCAACTTGTTGATGATCGTGGAATCAGTTTGAGACAACTAAGAAAGCACTTGGTTGTGGGAAATAATCTGAAAGACCTGAGTTTGGTGTAATAAAATAGATCATGGAAATGAACTCTTTGTT
The DNA here is from genome assembly GCF_036669935.1 of Montipora foliosa. Classification (NCBI taxonomy): domain Eukaryota; kingdom Metazoa; phylum Cnidaria; class Anthozoa; order Scleractinia; family Acroporidae; genus Montipora; species Montipora foliosa. The sequence continues at coordinate 28,471,424 of NC_090874.1, forward strand.
GTTGAACGAGAGTATTCTTTAATTAATATTGTAATATCTCATTGAATGAGTGAAAAGAGGAATTAAAAAAATAGTAACATAATTACGCCTCAAACTTTGTTAGAGAAACCACTATCGGGCTCTCGCCACAATAATTGGACAGTCACGTAAAATATCAACGGATGTTTCCTTCGCTTAAGCCTTATTTTCGATCGACCGTAGTCCGTACTTTCGTCTGTCAGTCCAGGTCAGCTGTTTTTTTATCTTTTAAGTTGAGGACCTCGTTTTCGATTGGATCGCAGGCTCAATCCAAGTTAACTCATCTAACCATAATTTTCGCGCGCTTTCTGGCTCGACGCGGCCACACGGCCATACTACGTCTACTATAGTTCTTAACAGTCAACACCTTTTGTGTTCATATGGAAAACGGTTTGGAAAATGTTTTCTTTCTGCATTTTGTGCTGGTTTCAATCCCTTTTGACATATCATGATAGCTGTGGTCCACACAGGTGGCTACGCAGTTGTTTAAGTAAAGCATCGGAGGGCTGAGTATTTATATTTAATTTGTTTACAACTGCGTTTTTCTATGTATTGCAACTTTTGCCATATCTTTAAAAGCTGTGATAAGGTTGCATAATGCCTGGAGGACCTATGACTAGAACATAAATGAAAGGAGAGAGAAGGAGAACGACAACGACAAAATGGAATACTAGTAATACCTTAAACTTGGTGAAAGAAGTTGCTCCACAAATTCTTTTCTTGGGCACTAAACCGTTTGTTATTTCAAGTGGATGCGTATTTTTAAAAAGTGATTTCATCGGTTTTTCCTTTGTTCAGGAATAAAACTCGAATTTTGATTCTCAACTGGACATAAAGAAATAGTTGATTTGTTTGCTTGTTTTGTTCTAGAATTTTAATGCGAGCGAACAATTGCTTTTTTAATCCGTTTGTCCAACTGTTTTTCGGTGTGTCTCGACAGAGACAAGAAATTTTTGCCCTTATGTTATGAACACGTAATCACAATGAGTTCTCGTAAAATTAGGGAGAAATATCACTAGCTTGTGTTTTGTCCTTTCTTGGTTGTATTGCCGTATTTTGCCGAGTCTTGTTCCAAGCCAAGCTGGCATGTTTCAATTAAATACATCAAGATGTGAATGACCTCGTTTTGAAAGTGGAATAACGTACATAAGTAAAACTCTTTTTGACCTTGAACTGACAAAGTTTCCTAACGGTTTCTAATTTTAGCGTGATTCCCCCACGTCCTCGGGCGAATATTCCCCAGTACGGCTCTCGCGCTCGGTTAGTAAGAAGTTATTATAAGTAATCTCATGATTTTTCTCTTTCAAATTGGAATAAATAAGCATTTGTAGAGTTTTTCACAGACTACAAATCGCACTCGCCCCACGGGCTGGTGCAATTTTGGTCGTTGTTTTAATATGATTAAATTCCATAAACTCCAAAAATTTGGAAGTACGAAATACGAGCGAAAAAAGCGAGAAAATCCGAGCGAAATCGAGAAAACTTGATGAAGATGCGATGTTGTGTCGTACATTGTAGTCAGACAGACGTTGGCTCATCACAGAAACATTTCTTGCCTATTCGCGTACTTCTTAACGTCGGAATTGATCCAAACTTTCCACAAAAAGTTTTTTTTTCCTTTTTTGGCTTTATTCAAAGGGAAATTTCGCTTTCCGGCGAAAAAAATTTTAGTTTAGCAACGCTTAACGCAACCATTTACCATATAAGGTCAAACTAAGGTATATGAGCTGATAACAAAGATTGAGTGAACCAATCAGAGCATACGAAATGCATTATCCGAGGATGAGATTACCTATACTAATACGTTGAAACTTTGCAGGGTTACTAAAGTAAAGGTGCTCTTTCTATTTCTGGTATCAGTTTTTCATTCAGTTCAATTTTAACTCATGATCATTCATTTCTGTTGGCGCTAATTTCATCTCATATCCAACAAGCGCGAGTGGAATAATTGTTTTATAAAAACGCCCCCAAAATATAGAAAACTAGTCTACAATAAAAACAAAAAGGCCCAAAAAATCACGCATATGCTTGCCGTGTTTGTAGATCCTGGTATAATGGCTCATAACCCATGATGGCTTAGCCAATCAAAACTCTCGAATTGCATTACCCAATGATCCAGTTTTTAATAATGTGTCTACATACAACCGTGAATAATTCATTCTTGAAATCGTTACTTGAAAACCAGTAGTGCTCATTTATTTCTGGCGGGGATACTTCCGGTTCAGATTAATTTTAATGAACAATGAGGGATAATCGCGAGATAATTGAGCTAGCGCAAGGTTTTAGTTGAACAATGCGCACACCCCCCCGGGGGGGGGGGGCACAATGGTATGCGATGGATTTGTGATTTGCCTTACATCATGAGACAAGTGAAATAGAGCGAAGTGAAACAACGATGCGGCAATAATCACGAGTTCAAAACTCGAAAATGGTGGTAATGTGGAATTCTTTTACTGATAAAATTATCTTTACATTACAAAAAAAATAGCTGCGGCCGACTTTTTTCAAAATTACCCAAATGCAATCCGTTTAAATCTCGTCGATTTTTGTCCATCCTTGCTTCTCTTTCCTTTCGCTTATCTCTTTTAAGTTGTTCAACAGTTTTAAGTGGTTATTGCATTCGGTTTCATTCTACTTTTTGGACATTTTGGGTGCCATGAAATTACATCATTTAGCGTGACAAAGCCCCTTTAAACAGGAAATTAATAGCGTACAGAGGAATTTCTAAAAAAAAAAAAAAATTCGCTGTGAAAGAATTTTCTTTGCATATTGAGATCTTTTGTCTCCAATGAGCTTCGTTTCAATTACCAAACAATGAAAATTGTTTGTGAATATTTTCAGGACTGAAATTTTGTCCTGTGTAGATAAACTTGTTAAATGTCTTAAACATAATTGCCGAACGTCGTCAAATAGGGTGGTTATCCATCACTCGTGATCGAGTACGTTGCCTTTAACATCAGCCTCGCAAACTGTATCGCTCAACCATTGAAGAGACGGCCCAAGATAGTTGGCGGTCTTCTACATTTGAAGCATTGGGACGGCCTCAAATTTCACCCGTAATTCACCACTCGGTTCTCCCAACGAAATATGTAATCCTGGGTAAAATTGCTGAGGCATTTTTAATCCCCTTGCCCTTTATGTAAGACTTCTTTCTCGAAGTATATCGTATTGCAGTCCCCCACTTAATTCCCCCCCCCCCCCCCAATGATATGGCAGTCTTCAAGATCTTATGCTCATGCACATCAGGTTATGACTTGTAATGCCTTTGAACGATGGGAACCTGGGTCAAGTTTACCGTGGTGAAAAGAAAGAAATCAGGCGGAACTAGAGGTTTAGTTCAACAAAAAATGGCGTTTCTGAGCTAGGCCGCGCTGCTCTACAGTATTTAGGTTTAGCTTTTAGTCATTTTGCTTAGTGCCACTATGAGAATTATCTAAAAAATTCGACTTCCCAGGAGCTTGACTCGCTGGTCTAATGGACATCAACTTTCTGCCTCTTCTACTCTGAATCTTCCCTGCATGTTTAAAGAGCATCTGATGAAGTGGATTATACGCCGTGCAAGTTGAATTAAACGGGAAATGTCAGTTTGAGGGATAGTAATAAGTGCTATGGCATTTTGAGATATGGAAACAAGTTACTACCATGACATCACGGCCGCCATTTTGGATTCCGAAAACAGAGTCTGTTGATTTCCCAGACGAATCCTTCGGAAACTGAGAATTAAGCTTTATCCGTATGCAAGTATGGCTGCTAATCACGTGAATGACGCGCTTCCTTCTGAACAGCTGCAT
>NC_090874.1:28480232-28485232 GCF_036669935.1 Montipora foliosa
AGCCACAATTTATAATTCCAGATTCTAGAACGAAAAGAAAGTCAATAACTACCATAGGAAACTTTCATTTGGATTTTACAAATAAACGTAATGTTTATAATATGATCAAAAAAAGGAAGAAAACAGAATCCTGTACGCTTCGGAGACTGAAACGATAACAGGTGCATTCATTGTTTCCGCATTTCGTATGATAATTATTCAAACCTGTCACTTTCATAATCGCTTGCCAATAGGAAACCGTCGCGTTCAATGGAAAACGATCTTTTATTTGACAACGTCGCTTACATAAGTTTGAAAGAGCCAGAGTTGTCCGACTTCCTGACTCTGTTAGGAATACAGAAGATCGCGCAACTGCTGAAAGCAGAGTTTCAGTGAGGAGAACTACGTTGAAAAATGAAGACAAAAGAATTGGGAGAACATCGCGCGAGCTGCGGCAGCGTTCATCAGTCGCTTGGCTACGTTTCCCGCAAATTTAGCCTCCGCTCACGGAGATATAAGAAGCTTGAAATAGGCGATGACGTGGACAAGCCTTATTCTTTCTTTTCCAAGTCACAAGAGGAAAATATGGGACCAAGATCGTTGTCAGATGACTTCGACGAATTCGTTAATAATCGATTCAAGGAATCACGAGAAACCTCAAAGTTTAACGCCGCAGCACTTGATGGAGAACATGAAGCCGATCGAGAGAAAGAACCTCTACCCGTGCGCGGCAGAAGACACGCAATTTGCGAGGAGATGGAGAGGAATATTTTGAACGACGCTGGTGTAAGCCTGCGCGGGTACCGTGAGATCCTTGTTACGCGTCGCTTGCTCTTCGAAATGCACCTGCTGTAATCAGGAATAAGGGGGTGAAGTCAACAAAGGCTTTTTTGAGTGCTCCACAGAAGAGCGAGTCCTACAAGTTCTCCTAGATTTCTCACACGCCTGTAGACCTTTTACCGTGAAGTTGACATATATGTCTAAGGAGATATTTGGTTAGAAGATAACTAGGAGGCTACGAACGATGCTATATTCATGAATAATCTGCCTCTAGTTATATGCCATGGCGAGAGGCTTAGACGTTGGCTTTTACGATAAACAATCCAAAACATTTAGAAGCTTTCCTAGATTTCTCACGCGCCTGTAGACCTTTTGCGGTGAAGCTAACATATATATCTAAGGAGATATTTGGTTAGAAGATAACTAGGAGGCTAAGAACGATGATACATTCATGAATAATCTAGTTATTTGAGATGCCATGGCGAGTGGCGGTTTGAAAGCATTCCCAAGAAGTTGGCTTTTATGAAATCTTAACTGTCCAAAACATTTATTCTCGAAATTTATTCACTGAGCATATTACGCATAAAAAGCAGCAGAGGTGTTCGTTAGGTCAAAAAGATCATCGAAAGCGTTAATTAATGAGTTAATTTTCGTTGGACTGTAAGGGGTATTATTTAAAATCGCTGTTATATAATCGTAGTTTTGCGGAGATCAGTGAAAAAAAAAACGTGTAGAATATTACACCTATTTATTCAAATCTTTCAAGGTTTAAGGAAAATGTAACTTCAGTGGAACAGTTATTTTGGTAAATACCACATCACCCTTTATGAAACACTGCTTTGTTTCGAAGAAGTTGGTCAGTTATATTGTTACGCAACATTTCTTGATTTCTAAATGACACTGTACACTTGGAACAATATCACAGGAGTTTTTGAAGTGGAGGAAAAAATGTAATTAAAAGTTTATTTCAATAAACTGATGGATTAGGTTTGATTATCAGGATGAGTGACGCAGCCACTTACAGTACAACCACGATGTGATTCCTCAAGGGAGAAAAAGAGAAAAAGTGTTTTTCGTCTAATCACTCCACCAGCTGTGAAACGACAGCAAAAGAAATTCTTTCGTAATTAGAGCTACAAGCAAGAAATTATACATTGTTTACTCCATGATCAGATAAGCTGTAACCCTTCCTTGCTTCAAAGTCGTGACAAAACTTCATATCAGTGCAAATATGTTCGTACCGATCGGAAAGCACAATGATTTCGCCCAGATAGCCTTGTACTCAGTCTGCAACAACGTAATAAATTACTTTTTCTGCCGGGGACAGGAAATGTAAGAAAGAAATAGTAAATTTAGCTAAATTTAGCATTCTGTAGTAAAAAAGCGGCTTCGGTTAATTTGTTACGTGATTTGTCTCTTCGCCAACCGCGGGAAAAAAACTGGAAATGGTTGTGTATTAAAAATTTTTAGAGTCTGTCATGAAAAATGGTATTTAGTCTCGGTGTATGGCTAATTTAACTCTTTTTCGTATAATAGTCCATTTTACAGTTGTGTGCTTGGTTACCTGGCCTATGAAACAAAGTGAGGCTGGAGTTGACCTTGTTTTGATAGAAACTTTAATGCTTTTCTTATGTAAATTCGTACTAATTAGCATGACAACAACATCATTAACGTTAGAAAAGGAGGAAGGTCTGTATCATAACAAGGTCAACACCAGCCTCACTTTCATTTAAAGCCTAGGTAACTAAGCACACAACAGTAAAGAGGTCTATTACCCTGGTCTATTAATTACAATCATTAGACTGTTGCCTGATTGTTACAGGTTGAATCTTATCCGTATTCTCTCTAATAAATATACCAAACGTTAGCTTTTTCTTGACTTTTGAGGCCCTTCCAGGGGTTTGAGGAACAAGCGAACATGGCCAATTTGAACTGGCAAACAGGAGAACAAACACAAATTATCTTAGGGAACAAGGGAACAATATAAATAGGGATCAAAAAGCTGAGAACAAGTTTGGAAGTAATTTCTAGAAGAAGGGATCAGGGGAACAAGGACCCCCTCCCCCAATCCCCCTGGGAGGGCATCCCAGTAATTGTTAACAATTATTCGCCGAAGGCGAAGTGATTATCGGTGAATATTCACCGAGACAAAGTCGAGGTGAATATTCACCGATAATCACTGAGCCTGAGGCGAATAATTGTTTTAGTATAAATACACAGGTAATTATTTCAAAAAAGAGGGGAAAAAAAAAAACATTTCAACGCGAAATCATCTTCACTTACAGTGGCAAAACGACTACTGGCAGCCATTTTGTCCGTCGAGGTGATTATCGGCTGATAATCCGAGATAGCGAGCCAATGAGAGCGCGCGATTTTGTATAATCACCTGTGTATTTATACTAATGCTTATTAATCCTCGATTGATTATGTAGGACAAAAAATCGCCAAATGTATGCAGTTAGAAGATTTGTTTTTTTTAGAAAGATATGCATTGCAATGACTGACATAAGGTTTGAATGAATAATCAAAATGACATCCTTCAGACAATACGGCCCTAGAACACAATTTAATAGGGCGCTAAACGTAACGCGTCTCAAGTCTGACTGTTTTACCAAGTAATCTGTATGTTACACTCCATTCGTAGTCCGCAATCGGTAGTCCAATCCATCCATCCTTTCCTGATCAACACATATCGGACCGTCGTTTCGTGCTGTTGTATGCTTGAATTAAAGAGGAAATAGGATGCTGGCTAGTAATTGCTCAGAATGAAAAACGTTATCTCTCAAAAGTCTTCCTGAACAAGGAGTCCCGAAATCCCAAGATATGTTTGCTCCAACAAATCCCTTTCCACAAACACGTTTGTGGGAGCCGTTTCCTGCCCTTCGCATGTTCTTACGCGCGCAGTACTTTTTAGCTTTTTGTTTGTAGCGCGGATTTTTCTGGGAGTGCGTGGTTTTACTTTGTTTGCAATGTGCGAAGTAACTTTTGTTTGAAATTTGTAAGGATATTTTGTTTGCAGTGTGCGAAGATATTTTGTTTGCGGCCGGTGTGCAAAGGTTTTTTGGTTTGCAGTGTGCGAGGATTTTTTTGGGGTGTGTGTTAGTGCAGTGTGCCGGATTTATTTGTTTTCAGAGTGGGATTGTATTTTATGTCCGGAGTTAGAATTCATTTTTTTTGCAGTGCATTTTATTTTGCAAGATAAGTAATTACCTCTTTGTAATATGTGGCTGAATTAATGGGAAAGGTGTGTCCTTAATGGGCCATCGTACAAAAGGGTCAATTTGCATCAAAAAAAGAACAAAAAAGTGGCAGCCATTTTGGAATAAGGTTTATGGTTTATCTAAAGCAAGGAAGCCAGCTCGACCAGAAAGAAAGAGTAGAAGATTCAAGCGAGGAAACATAAGGCATTAAGGTTTATCTTATGTTTACAAATTAGGTTGGATAAAGGAAATTCTTATCATAAAGTGAAAGAGAGTGTCAAACTTACAATAAGCAAAATAAAATCAAAGATAAAATGCAAATTCTAAAAAGAAAAAAATTGAAAAAGATGATAAAGGAAAAAAACAATATCTTGACTATCGCTTGTTGTGGTCTCAAAATTGCATAAGCTTTTTTAGTAGAGACGAAATACTCTACACATCAAAGTCAACATCTATTTAGCAAAACCTGATGTTGGTTGGTTTCATATCGTGCATGATCCTGCTACTAAAGCCTCATTTACACTAGTAAGTTTACCTTGACAAGTCCACTTGTCAAGGAAAACTTGCCGACTGTACACACTAGCAAGTTCTCCTTGACAAGTTTTCCTTGGTAGTGTAAATGAGGCTTAAGATGTAATATATGCCGCAATTGAGATATTGCACAAATCACTGACGCCCTGTATTGATCAAGTACATCTTGAGTTTTGAAATTTACACTAGAAAAACGTTTTCATTAAAATAAGCGAGTTTGACTGTATTGTAAGAAATAAAATGCAAGTATGTATTGTTTTGAACGTAAGGTAATTTGTTCTGTGGCTGGCAAAATTTAAATGAAGTCTCTAAACAGCGGATAGAATTGAAAGGGAATTGGCCACTTTCGCAAATACCATAATACTTTGTTTCCAGTTTCTCTTACGTCTTACAATGGTCCCAAAAGAAATAAAAACAATGCCTCTGCAAAATTCTGGAGCGCAAGTAAAGAGTATAATGGTAGTTTTTAAAGTGGCCTTTTATCAATCAAGGACCGAATTAGGGGTTAGT
>NC_090874.1:28490232-28495232 GCF_036669935.1 Montipora foliosa
AGCTCAAGCAAGACGTCTTTGGACACAAGTCATCAAGTAGCAAACAGCTCTTGCAAGAGCTCGCTCTCTGTCGAAAGACATGGCACGGTAAATACTATAGCTACGCCTCAGATACAAAAAGACTTATTTCCTTCAACACAGGTCACTGAAATCGACGATTTTGATGAAAAAGTGAAGAAACGAGATCTATGGCGAAGGAAAAGCCTTCCAAGGCGCTACCACCTGTGGAAACACGAAGAAGGTCTTCGACTTTTCAGCGATTGAAAGACTGGGTGAAACCGCAACGAAGACGATATGCGATTTGTGAGGAAATGGAGAGACAAATTCAAACAAGCGGAGTTAGTCTGCGACAATATAGAAAGTTTCTGGCGACGTCGAACATTTTGCAGGATTTAAAATTGCTTTAATAACCGAGGGGCTTGGAAGAAGAGTGAACTTGAAGAGATTTATAGTAGGAAAATTATATAAGTCGATCATGCGAACCACTATGAAAATAAGAATAGGATTGCCACGGTAGGATACTGGTTTCTATGGTTGGCTAATTTCGCAAAGAAACTATGCAAATTCAATGAAAGGACGGTGAAAGGAGAGAAAAAGGAACTGAAGACAAGAGTCATCAGTGGAAGTGAGGACATGGTAGACGAATGCGCTGATAAATATGGAGTTAAAGTGACTTTGCATATCATGTAGCATTCACAGGAAGCTTAGGATATTGAAACAGGATATGGGTAAAAAGCAGCAAAAAGACTCGTTAAATGCCTTCAAGCCCCTCTATTCCCTAAATCGAATTTTGTGAAATGATCTGTACGTGCTTGCTTTAGGACGAATTTCCTAAATAGTCTGTACAAAAAGTATTGCGATACATGCCAGCAACATTAAATAAAAGTGCTCTACAGTCAACTCAAGGGAAGTTAATGTTATTGTGTAAATGTGCCTAAAAATGCTAATGCCGAAAACCACATACAGGTGAACAGCGAAAAGAGCAGCTGAAAAAAACGAAAAACACACTAAGTAACCCCTGAGGGATAGCGCAAGAATAACTTGAAATAATATATTTTTAAAGATGTTCTGGTTTTCATCGTCCACTAATATTTCGGAAGGAAAAAAGATCATCTTTGTTTCGAAGCTTTTCTTCCACATTTGGTGGTATAATTGGCGTCATATTAGGGATGAAAGAAAGCTTTAAAGTATGCCAGAGATCTACTTTGAGTGTGAACGGAGTTTATTTTAGTTGAAGTACCTTACTTTGTAACCCTAGAAACGAGGTATCTTCAGAGAAGCTGAAGTACGATCTCAAGTCGATGGCGTTCTCAAAGCACGATAAGGCCTACTTGGAACCCAGTATGAGCTTTCCCTAATATAGGAATTGTTTACGAGAGGTTTGATGCGCCGTGAAGTTAAGCACAATTCTTTGGCCTGATTTCAATTCTTACACACGTTCAGCCGCAAAATACTGGAAATCTTAAACGCTCAAAGCATCAAGGAACACTCCACTGCCAAAATAAAATGTGAAAATTTACATAATGTAGTCAACATGTCCGTTTTCGAGTGCGTGAGCGCTGTATTCGACAAACCTGCGGTTTCATTGGTTTTCTGGGCCATGCGGAATATCAGTTTTCATCTGGCCCGCTCGAAGCGGGCGGTGTTGTGATGAGTCGTCGATTACATCACTCGCTACATCGCCGCTTTTTTCATAAACAATAAAGATATTTGTTTACCTTTAAGTTTAATATCACATTAAAAAATGTTGCGATGAAGCCTTTTTTCCAGTAATATCTACAACCTAGAAATTGATCAGGAATCTTTGTCATGATTACAGCCCTCGACTGTTCAGGTTTTTTTGCAAGGCAAAAAGTTATCAACACCCATACAACAACCCTCCCGCTGTGAATAACATATTAACATATTTAGTGATAATATTAAGAGGCCGCAGCAGGATGAAACATAGTTAAAATTTTAAAAAACGATCTCTGGGCAAGAAGTTATTAAAAACTACGAGCTTTCGACTGCCCGAACTGCAGTCTTCGACGGGTAAAATGAATGATAGAAATCGATGAGAAATTAATAAAAACGTACATTGCAAAATTATGAGAATGTAGAAAATTTATGAATATTTGTTAACAAGAATGTTGTATTGTCCGGTAAAGGGCACGAATTGTAGTGATGCTCCAAAAAGCAGAGAGCGAATATAAAACTAATAACTACAACTCGCGCTTTCAGTTGGTGAAAAAGAAGTTGAAGTGAACTTAGAAATGATAAACATGTCAGCCTCGATGCCAATGTTACTCAATTCTTCAATTTTACTGGGCTTACTATTTTACCAGTAATCCCATGTCCTGTCAGGGAAGCTATTTACGCAGAACTTCGTTCCCAGGGTCGTTTCTCTTCCTCCCTCGAGAAAGTACCCTGGTTGCGGCCGGTCACGTGCCTACGAGTACGAATGAAATGCGCACAGAGGGTGGGTCCTCGACTTAATTTTGTTAACAGCATTCATTTCTTTCCAGGCGCATACGTTCGAGGGTAAAACTCAATCGTGCTACCCTTGGTGATACAAACGTGATTTAAAAGTAAAACAAGTACTTTGTCTGAAAGCGTTGTATTTAGGGAATGATATAGTAGCAGCACTTCCAACAGGATACGAAAGATAATGGTTTGGTTGTAGATTAATAGACATTGCCGCACCACGCGATGCTTAATTTTCACTCCCTACTGAGCTCAGTAGGACAAAAAATTAACCTTCCTGCCCCTCCCTTCCGTTTCTGTTTTCTGGAATCTGCAAAATTTGCCTTTGTTGCCTCGTTCTTAAACGTAATATTCAAAAGAATGCTTAACCAAGGGCTAATTTGCAAGCTAACAAAATAATTTTAAAATGGTGGCCATTTCTTGCGGAAGAAAAAAATTGCTTCCCAAGATGCGAGCACGTTTGTGAATTACTGAGGAAACATTTTGCTCTCTTCCGCATTTGCTGGGGGTATTTTATAGGCATTTTACAAAGTATCTTCAGTTAAAATTGGGCGCTTAATAGGAGTCTCGACACCATTAGAAATAGAGTCAGTGGCCTAGGATGGAAGGGTTTCGTTCTCATTGAAAATTTGAAAGTAAACAGCACAAAACAAATACAGGACAATGCACGAACTCCAACAAACTAAAACAGAACAGTTATTACCCAATAACATCATTATATTCAAATTCATCTCTGGATGCAATTTACCACAGTAAATGTACAACCCCTATGTTGCCAAAATTAACGTGCAAGTTACGACAGTTCGCTGTTTTCGCAAAATCCCATAATACAGTTCATTTTTTTAGGAAGAGGTGGGGGAGGGGGGGGGGTTGCATTAAAACATCTAGTTCACTAAAGAACCCCCCCAAAATGTTTTAGCACTATGGAATTGGGAAAAAGTCTATTGCACTAAATTTCACCGAAGGTAATAAGGCTCTACGAGTATGGGCCACCACCTCAATTCTCTACTTTATCAAATCCCACAATACATCTTGTTTACCCCCAAATCGAAGACACTGCCTATGGAATTTGTTTTATTTGGGGGGGGGGGAGGGTGTATTATGGGATTTGATAAAGTTGAGAATTTCTGAATTCATCTGAACTTGCCCAAAGTGCAAATGGGGATCAAAAGTTCAAATACTCCTGAACAAACGAGGTTATCGCCTTGTAGCTTGTACCAAAAGAATTACATGATTTGAATTCATGCTGATTTTATGTGGATTCCCCTGCCATATTCTCTACTTGAAGAGGACGAACTGATAATCGCGTGGATTTCTATTTTTAATCCCGGCGCAAGTGCGACCGATTGTACTTGCTTTTACCTTGCATGTTCCAGATATCAAAAAAGTCTCATTCAATAATTGTTCAAAAGAGCGCAAATACGGACTCCCCGGCGCTCCTCGACCTAGCGTGATCGACCAAGGCAGAAATATTTAACACTGTTCAAAATGATCGACCAAGGCAGAAATAGTTAACACTGTTCAAATGAAAAGCAAAGGAACAGATGAGCTGACTTCTAAGATTTAAAAACAGGTCTTCCTATTAAAGCACGACTGGATTCTTTTTACACACAAAAGAACATTTTTGCGGAGATAATTTGTGCCAAACTTGAAAGCTTACAGATGACGCCGAGAAAATGCCGAACGGGTTTAACTTCAGCAAAGAAAGAACCATGGAGCCATGGTGTCGACCACGCCTTACTCAAAGAAGGCGTATCTGGCGATGATATTTTTTTTAAAAAAAAAAGCTAAAATACTTTTTACAGGTCTCCTTCAGGATCAGTAAGTATGGTACGAAAGCTATGCAAATACGCAGAAAAATTCGTAAGGACCATGTTAAACTGATCAAAATCGACCATGCATCTTCCGAGTGAAGCTCGTTCCATGCGCGTCTTCATAGTTTTGCCGCAGCCAAGAGCTCCTCGCAGATTTTCTTGTATGCCCACGTGTCTCCCTTCATCCGCTTTCGGCGAATGCCTGGACAAAAAAAACCGGAATTAAGGTTCAACGTGGTTACATTCGTTACGTGTTAGAACATGCACAAGCCCGTGATACTTCTCCCTTTAATATACGCCACATTGGTTACGGGTGGCCTCACTGCATTGTCTCCACAAAACGTCTATTTCCACTAGACACAAATTATCAAATACGTTGTCTAAAATTAGGGAGTGGAAAAACTTGATTCAAACGGCAGTTCATTAGTAACTGCCATCATTATTTTCTCAATTCGCAATTCATAGAATACAGGTATGCTGAAGTCGGTTTAAGCTACAAGTGGTGAGGACCTATCATCTCCATCCGTTGGGGATAAGGCAGACCTCCATTGTCAAATTCAAAGGAGCCAACTTTCCGCTCTCTCATCTACCGATTTACAACCGAAGAGTGTAACCTGCAAACGTGAACGAAAGTCAATAGCCTTACGAACAGAACAAGTGATCGGCCCCGGGTGCCTTATAGGAGATACTACATAATATGTAGTATATACTAAAACAGTGGAT
>NC_090874.1:28500232-28512732 GCF_036669935.1 Montipora foliosa
GAGTTGCTGTTGCGTGTTGATTCGATACACAGCTTTTGTAAGACAACATGTTGCAAAAGAGAATCAATTGCTTCCAGAAAAGACCAAATTTCTTCCGACATCTTGTGTAACCCTGCAAGGAACTTCCGATTGATCGTCATTTCGCGCACAAATCTTTCTCGAGATTTGATTGGTTGCCAAAATTGCTAGTCGATAATTAATCGATATTAGCACTAGCGAAAGAAACGAAAAGTTAGCAGGAACGATTCGTGGCTTAACAGTTGCGATTGCAGTTGATCGTGACTCTTTGTACTTTAACGGTGACGATTTTTGCCTACCAGTTACGATTACAATTTACTTCAAAGATTTGTATTTTTGCAGTTACGATTACAGTTTAACACGAACGATTAGTAATTCTGCACTAACGATTGTGGTTTGACACGAACGATTAGTAATTCTGCACTAACGATTGTTGTTTGAAACGAACGATTAGTAATTCTGCACTAACGATTGTGGTTTGACACGAACGATTAGTAATCCTGTACTAACGATTGGTTGTTTAACACCAACGATTAGTAATCCTGCACTAACGATTGTAGATTTACACCAGCCATTTGTAATTTTGGCACAAATGGCTCTCCATAGGGAACACCACCACTCTAATTGCCACATTTCATAGGACTGACAGTAAGAACCAGTTTGTAGTAACCCACAGCTTTTTTAATTTTCCATAAAAAGGACCCTTTTGAATCGGGAGACTGCTTGGGTCGATATTCAAAATTTGCAAAACTTCATTGGATTAGTGGAGAAAAAAAAGAAAACAATGGACCCTGCCCTTAAAGGTTGAAGAAGATGCAGACCAACCGACCTTATAGCCTTCCTCTCTTCTGTAAGTAACCAGCCCTGAATTGGTGGCAAGTTATCATCTGCGAGAATCACAACTCAACCCCAAGCACACTGTTGCCGAAAGTCTTTTGCCCTTGTCTTCTGTACCTGACATTGATTTTGTCATGATTGTAACCGCGCGAAAATTGGGAGAGAGGCTCTCGCCCTACAATTTCAAGGGGCACCCACGATGCCGAGCTAATAGAGACGTTAAGAGAGCCCGGTTCCGGGTACGGGGACGAGTACCCGTACCCGTACTCGGTTACACGGAAAAACCAATTAAACTTAAGATACACCGGGTGACCAGGTACGATCTGGAGCAAGATGGCGGCTCAGAAGATAAGGTTGGCTATTACGATTACCGGTATGTTTTATATCGTGTTTCATATGCCAACTGAACATCGTCTGAAATAAGCCGAAAACATGTTTTATCAGATTTAATATACTTTTTTTGTCTTTTCTTATACTACAAATATACTACAAATATGCCTTAGCCTCAAAAATGGAAGAAGCCTCCTTTACTTCTATCAAAACGTTTTAATCAAGAATTATCCTTTCAAGTCAACATAAAGTATGTAATTTGAATTTAGGTTTTTTTCATCGTGGTTCATGACCTGTTGTATTTTAAGTCTATTTCAAATGTGTCTCAACTAAAATTTCGCGAAGAGACTACACCTCGGTCATCACATGTTTTGGTAAGCAGAACGACCTTTTGACAAGCAAAAATTTCTCCAGATTTGTGCCTCAACATAACTTTTTCGTAATCCCAAAACGCTTCAAATCAGAAAAACAATTGTTTATCCAAGAATCTGGATACTATTCTGGTCTAATAAGGAAAGTTAAAAACCATAAAAACTTACCCGTTTCTCCATTTTTACCGGGCTCGAACTCACGTGTAGACCACTGATTACCCCGAGAAAACGTGTAGCTTTTACGGGAAGGACGCGGTCACGTGATCATTTAATGAGTTCAAAATGGCGCTAGCCTTACCCGTGCGTGAAAATCGGGGTATCTTAAGGTGTCTAATCTTTCACAAGCGAAAGCTTGCTACAAAGGCAATTCCAGAGATAAGTCCGTAGCGCTCACTTCCTTAAAATAACACTATGCATCAAATTGTTTGGGAGGCGCGGTGGCCTCATGGTCAGTGTGCTGGACTCCGGATCGAGTGGTCCGGGTTCGGGTCTTGGCCGGGGACATTGTGTTGTGTTCTTGGGCAAGACACTTTACTCTCACGGTGCCTCTCTACACCCAGGTGTATAAATGGGTACCGGCGAATTTAATGCTGGGGGTAACCCTGCGACGGACTAGCATCCCATCCAGGGGGGAGTAGAAATACTTCTAGTCGCTTCATGCTACAGAAACCGGAGATAAGGGCCGGCCTGATGGGCCTTCTAGGCTCATAGCAGACTTTACCTTTTTTATCATATTGTTTCACTGACCTTTGAGCTCCACTTGCTTGTGCTGGAAGGGGTGTCCACAGAGCCGAATCTCTTTCTTCCAAGAGTGAATGGGGACCTGAATGGTGTCTTCCTACTTGTGGCTTTGTCGAGGTTGGTGTCTAGAGACTGGGACCAGCTGAAATGGCGGCAAAGGGTGAGCTCAGAGAGTCTCTACCTTATACTGATTCGACTTTCACATCACTGACGATAATGTCAACAACATTGATTCTCACCATTAAATGTGAATAGACCATTTTGCTTACTACCATTTTTCTGTTATCGTGCTGTATTCGTTTACACCATGTATCGTTTCGCACTATAACGAGACTTTCGATTCGGTGCAACTACCGAGATGAAGTCATAATGGCATGATACACGTACTTTTGCATGCAAAGTTATCATGTAGAGGAGTAAAAAGTTGTAATGGCAGATAGAAACAGGATGCACCCGTCGTAACGGAATACAAATCGTACCGGTTGATGTAACCATCCCCTATCGTCTTTTAACCGATATAAGATTTGACACTCGATACCCCATGGCCATTACACTCACATATACTCGCTACTGTCTGTAAGGGTGGTCTTATACGCACACAATTATTCGGTACTGTGTAAGTCTGGGTCAATAATCTGTCGTTCATTTTTCCTAAGCGATTTCTTACTCTACCCTTCCTCATAAAGCCAGAGGCAACACCGCAACCCAGATATTCTTTGCACGCTCATCCCCTTGCTGCGCACTACACGATTCAAATTCACAAGTCACAGATACATACATACATTACAAGTACATACTCCGGGAATCTGGACACGACATTGGACGTTTTTATACTAGAGACACATAATTCGTCTGGGACGAACTTGGGCAAACATTTTTTCTGCGTCTGTTAAATTCGTCTAGTATAAAGACGGCCAAAAGACGCATTATGCGTCTGGACGAAGAATCTACTTTAGTGCGTCCTCGAAGACGCTCTAAACTGGAAACTTCGTCCAGACGCATTATGCATCTAGTGCCCGTCTTTATACTAGATGAATTTAACAGACGCAGAAAAATTGTTTGCCCAAGTTCGTCCTAGACGAATTATGCGTCTCCAGTATAAAAACGGCCATTGACGACTTCATCCAGTGAGACACACAAGACCCGCATCACTAAAACCAATGAGGACCCTAAGATCATGACGACGAGGTCAACGAAAACGTTCGAATGTTCCAAATTTACGTTCAGTGATTAGACAAGGGATGGTTTGGAAAATTATAATTCAAAGACCCGACGTTTTGACACTCTTACGGCCTCGTGTCTAAATCAGGGGCACCCATCAGTATCACAAGACTCCTTTTACATGCTCACTAATTATGCCGAAAACAAAAAAAAGTGCGCTCGGTTGTAGTATTTCACGACCTTTTCCTCTAGGAGGAAAAATCTCAATTAAGCCATCGAGTGCTTTCGTTCTTAAGAACTAGAGATTCCCGAGAATAAAGAAAAGAAACGCCAACAAAGGTTCGAGTAATGCTGTTATCTGGTAGCCTTATAGCTGAAGTCTCATTCGTCGATCCTAAGGTCTCTCTATTAAATTGATATAAACCCTCACAAGAACTCACAGTTTAGCTTGAGACATCGGTGTAAGATCATTGGATCCAAAGTCATAATCAGAATGTGAGATGGGAATTTCGGCGGCAGCTCCTTTGATGAAAAGAAACAAAAAAAAAGTAGATGAAAAGTCCAGTTAAGGTAAATCTTACACCCCACTTTATTGGAGAAACGAGTGAGAAAACACTGCAAGTAAGCGACCCACTCTTTAATTTGTCCCTGGGTTTCCTCACAAGGTGGGTTACCCTTTACTAAGGTAGGCAGACCGGTAGGTAGATAATCTTTCAGTCTTCATCTACGGTCAACTATCGAGCTATTTAACTCAAACTAGTAAGTGTAACGTTCTCAGACTGAAAACGTTACACTTACTAGTTTGAGGACAGTCACATAATCTTAACAAATCAAGTATTATACGCTACAATTCTCAGTCAAGATGATTGCAAGCTCCTTTCCACGAATGCCATACCTTTAACTAATAACGCCATCGTCGGAAAGCGCTCCAAGCACTTTACTTCACATATCGTACCAACTCCTTTAACTAAAGCAGGTGTGTTGTGATTTTTATGGTATTATGAGCACTGAATTCAATTTGATCAATTATTTGACGAGTGCATCCTTTTCAATATCTGTATGAAAAGTTGTTTTGGCATGACACCTCCACTCCATAGCAATCCGCTCTCTTTGTAGGCTTTCTTTGAACTGTGTTCAGCTTTTTCGCATAATTATTTACGTGAACCGTTTTCTTTACTTCAACTTGTTTGCATTTTTTCTTTTCAATAAACTTCTTATGCTTGTTTAACCGCTAAATATCATAACAGTGCGACTGTGCCTCTGTCCCGTGCAAGCTTAGAAGCAGTTTTCTCAACTGAGTTGTTATCGTAAATTGACCACCGTAAAGAAATTTGAAAGCTCACGTTTCGAGCGCTAGCCCTTCGAGAGAGCTAAGGGCCTGGCCAAACGGAAAATGTTTGGCGTTTAAACAACATCAAACACTGTTTGGTGACCAACCATTTTACCGTTTGGCCACCTTGTTTGCGGGTGCTGTTTGATCGTGTTTGATAAAATTTGAAGGCCATCAAACATTCGATCAAACAACTTAAAACATTTATCTTGAATGTATCCACCTGTATTTTTACGTATTTGTGATCCATAGTTATTTGCTTGTGGAGTTTGATCTGAGTTAGCGGATCAAGCATATTTTAACCGTTTGGCCACTCACTTCAACATCAGCATGTTTGGTCACCAAACTATGTTTGATGTTGCTTGCACGTCAAACACTTCCCACCTAACACTTTAAACGCCAGCTTTCAAGTCAATAGGCCTTTTTCGATGCGTTAAAATTCAGCTTAAAGGAGAGGTTTAGAGGACAAAGACAAAGGAAAGTGGATGATATGTAAATATTTTTCAAATTCATTCCAACGTGTTTCTATTGTTCGTGTCCTCACAGCCTCACTATCAAGCTGAATATTAATATTTCGAAAATGGCCTATTTACCATTTCAACTCAGTTCATAAACTCAATTTTGTGTATCACCTCCTCATCAAAAACCATTTAAACGAAAATATTGAATGCTCACAGTACCTTTGGCCGCGGGTGTTTTTCTAACCCGTGGTGTAATGGGCGCTATTGGCGGGGGCATCTCGGTGGGTGCCCGTTTTCGACTTGGTGTTGTTGCGTCGCCTTCAGAAGGCAGTGTTCCAGCTCTAGGCCTCCTGATTGGAGGCTGCATGTTGTCCTCTTGATTGTTAACCATAGCTTTCCTGGCTTGATTCTCCGCGTAAGGAAAATGCTTTGGTGTTCGAAGAATGTACTCTGTGTTTTCTGAGTTGACAACATTAGGATGCTAGAAAAGAATACTTTTACGTCAATAAATCTTAACAGTACGAAATTGATGACTTGAAAAAAATCCGAGTGCTCCTTTGCAGGAGTCGAACTTACGACCTTCCGATAACTAGTTCGGACGCTTTATCACTGAGCTGTAGGAGACTCGTCAGTGGTGAGTCGGGGATACTCGGAAAAAATCCGAGTGTTCCTTTGCAGGAGTCGAAACTACGATCTCCGAATACTAGTTCGGATGCTGTAACACTGAGCTATAGGAGATTCGTCAGTGGTTACTCGGGGATACTCGGAAAAAATCCGAGTGTCCTTTGGAGGAGTCGACCTTCCAACCTTGCGATAACTAGTTCAGATGCTTTAAGGACGGTGCCTACTATTGTTATTGCGCATACGTTCTGCGCATCTCGAGATACTCGGATTTCCTATCGGCGGTGCTTATTAATACAGGGATATTCTTGCGCGGTTCAAAACTATGTGGAGAAAGCAGAACTTAGCAAGTGCTCTTGGTATCCAAAAAGAAAATTGGGGATAACCATGCAACTTTAGAGGATAATTAAGCTTCAATTTGGCAAAGAACGCCATACATTGCTTTGTATTTTAAAGCTTTTTACAAATATTGTTGATTAATTATCTTCGAAAAATGCGTGGTTACCCCCAATTTGCTTTTTTTTGGATTTCAATCGCACTTGTTGAGATCTGCTTTTCCCGCATATTCAGTAAACCGCGCAAAAATACCTTTGAATTAGTAGGCACCGTCCTTAACACTGAGCTATAGGAGACTCTTTTTTGAAACAAAACATCATACATCATGGAAGGTTCCTTTTAAAACTGTAAAACTGATTAAGAAAAGTCCGGTTTTCATTTGAAGAACAACGATAACAGTATGCCGTGTTTGCCTGCACAGAGAGTGCTTACGTAAAGAAATTCCCAT
Organism: Montipora foliosa; assembly: GCF_036669935.1. Lineage (NCBI taxonomy): Eukaryota > Metazoa > Cnidaria > Anthozoa > Scleractinia > Acroporidae > Montipora > Montipora foliosa. The sequence goes on from NC_090874.1 coordinate 28,506,887, forward strand.
TTAGCTACGTAATTCTTCAGTTCTAAAGCCCGCTAAGTAGGCAAAGTTATAAATGGAATGCTACCAAACTGTATAGACGCCGATAACTATGGCAAAATGTAAAATTGTTGGAAATCAATGAAAGATCTATTGTTTGCAGGGGAGCAGGGTGGCGCCTCCCACCAATGAGGCCCGGGTTATAATCCCCGAGTCGGCGCCATACGTGGATTGAGTTTGTTGTTCTCTTTTCTGCTCAGAGAGGTTTTTCTCCGGGTATTCCGGTTTTCCTCTCCACATGTATAAACCAATATTTCAATTGATTTGAATTAATTTCGTGAGTGTCCACAATTAATGCTCTTGCGCTAAATCCATTGACACTTAAATAAAGTTGTTGTTGTTGTTGCAAATGCGGCTATGGCTTAATTAACGTGCAAACCATCTGCTGTTAGCAGATCTTCAGATTTGGCACTATGATCTGAAACGTAGAGAACAACTTTAAACTACTCGAAATACAAATAGCTAAACATCCTTATACCTTGTTCTCTTTGCTGTGGACACTCTTGGTTGCGCGTGATCTGGAGAGAAGTTGCAACTTTGTAAGCGTATGAAGATAAGATTCAAAAGCACAGGAAGGGAGGGGAGGTGGTGGGGAATTTTGTATCTACACTCGGATCATCTTCAACCCACAATCCAATTCTGAGGACGTCCAGATACCATAGGGTAATGTCGCTTTCTTACTTAAGTCATCCACTAAGTGACATCTCTTACCTGAGGGTAACCGCTTCCAACCACAGAACAAAAAGTTGAGTAGATGCTACGAATTTGGCCTAAAACGTGCAAAGAGATAGAGAAAAGAGATAGAGGTTTTTGAAATCCTTACTTGGAAAATCTTGGCAGCAACTCTGGAAATTGGCCTTTGCCTTTTTTCTTGAAGAGAAGGAAATACATGGCAGTCACTTCATCATACTTCCACTGCAAGAAATCAAGAAATATAATAAAAACGTCATGTATCAAAACCAATATCGTACCTTATTATTGGAAATTAACGCGAATCGTTAAAATGCGCGTTATGTTGAGCGTTATTTTCAGCGATTTTAATGAAGTGCAGCGCTAATTTCCGCGCTCTTACTCTCCATTATTTTAACCTTAATTCTGAAACCCTCCCAGACATTCATGACAACTAAAAAACAATAAAATAAGGTACAAGCTTTCTTTCTTTCCGTCAACCCTACGTAAATTGGAATTTTGAGGACTGTTTTGTTGACCAGAGAGCTCAGTTTTGTTTAGTGACTTTTTTGCATCTAGCGTTGAACAAATTTGTTCCAGTGGTCACCACCAACTGTGTTTTAATCGCGTTAATTTCCTCCTTCCTTCTACTTCCTCCTTGATGTTAATTTTCCTTATTCGAAAGTCGTTTTACATTAAATTCACATTGATTTCAGTCGCGTTAATTTCCAATACCTTAATTTCATTAATTTCCTATAACAAGGTAGGACGCAAAAAACCACTAACCGAACATTATCAATTGCATGAAAGGTTGAGTAGATGCTGGGTAGAAGATTAACTGGCCATGGTAAGCAGGTGTGGTTCAAAGAATTTCCAATTATGTTGAAACTTTATTTCAATTTCAAGACATTAAGGCATTGTAAGAGAGAGCCATAAATTTGAAAAACAATACAGAATGTTTTTTTTTTTCTATTTTGATTGTAAAGTCAGAGACCAGTGTATGTTAATGTAGGTACGCATATGGAGAGGAAAAGAAAAATAGACAAGAAAATAGAACAACAACAGTCCGGTAGTCCCAGACCACTAAAAAAACCGCACGCACGAGTGGTAAGAACTCCAAAGGTCGTCCGTTGGACGAGTGCTGTTTTAATAAATGAATGCACCAAATGTTATAATATAGAATGTACTTTCGATGTGATCGCTTTTCATTCAATGGAAACTTCCAGAAAACAAGGAATAAACATGCAGCTTTCATCAGAAATGAAATCTCAAGTTTGGGCGCCATCTTTGACCGCACGGTATTTTCCATAAAACGATTGCAGGCTCAATTTTCATGTATCTAACCGCTGGTATGGTTGTTAGCAAGTCCTTTAGCAAAGAGCAAAGGGTGACTCGTGGTCTCAGCTGAGAATGTGGCGTTAGTTACAAGATATTTCCCCACCTCCGGCAAAAAGGAAAACAAGTGGAGTAGAACCTGCTGCTTACGAACAGGAAAAACACCAAATCTTGATAGCATATCAAAGGAAGTCACTAGACAGGAGGGTCGAAACTTTGGGTCTTTGAATAGTAACTTTGCAGGTTACATTCAAGTACATTTTGCAGTGGCAGATATGGACCACCGTAAATCGGGTTCCCACGGTGCAAATAACACATCACTCCAGAGTCAAAATTATTGGCGAGTGTGTAAAATGAAACACGAATGCTCATTACAAGTTACAAGTAATTTTATCGACTATTTTCTGTACTTCCGCATTTTGGACCGGGCGACCCAAATGTGTCCGGGCAAGTATATCAGAAGACGGACTTACCCGGCTGACGACTTTGATACAAAATGAATATTGATCCCTGATTGTCTCTTACAGACACCTAAAAAATTGGCTTCAACAGGATTCGAACCCATGACCTCTGTGATGCCGATGCAATGTTCTACCAACTGAGCTATGAAGCCACACAGTTGAGAGCTGGCGCCCGTTTCTCGAAAGTTCCGAACCTTTACGGGCCATTTTCGGGTGTCGCAATTCCCTTTGTTTCTCAAGAACGGAGAGCATTTAAGTCGTCACACTTCACAGTCATTTTTCTTTTTGTTACCTTAAAAACACGTTAAAAGATCGGCTTTCCAAAACAAGCGGTTGGCAGTTTCACAAATGTCTTTCCGGGACCGAAAAGTTTCGGGACTTTCGAGAAACGGGCCACAGGTCAATCTGTTGGATTCACGTGTTCCCGTGAAAGGACTCAATGAAAGAAACGTATATTTTTGAACTATGGGCTACAGAAGAAAGAGAGAAATGATCCCCGCACTTACCTAGATAATTTACGCAATTGTCAGTCATAGACACCTGAAAAAATCAGGTTTCTCAGTCTATAAATATGGGTTATTGACCAAGCGTGAGGTCAAGATGGCTGGATATTGGCCAAGTTCTGTTTTCTTAATGGACGTCGACTTCATCTCTTTTTTGGTGTTTATTGACTGAAACGATGTCGAGGTCCAGAATCACGCAAAAAAAAAAAAAAAAAGACGAGGCCAATATCCAGCCATCTTGACCGAAAGAGCTTGGTCAATAAAGGTTTTATTATTGGGTTAAAACACCCAAAATAAAAAAAAAGATCTTTGATCTTGCGGCACCAAGTGAGAAATCCCGAGCGGGCAGTTTGGCTCCATCTTGCCCGCTCGGGTAGTCAATCACAGAGCGGGATTTGCCTTATCTTGCCCGCTCACGGAGCAAGTCATATAATAAGAGACAATATTGCTTAAATTGTTCTGATAAGTGCGAGGCTATTTCTCGTTTTCATCTATAGCCCACACTTCAAATAACTTACATACGTTTCTGTAAACAGCACCAAACTTGATATTATAGCTGACGTAGTTCAAATTCCAACATTACAAACAAGTGGAAGTAATATGAACAATAGAAAATTTCAGTGACCTTCACTTAAAAAACCGAGGCTACACAAGATGTTAACACAAACCTCTAAAACTCTCTTTGCCATAGTATCAAGTGGAACATCATAATATGATGCCATCTCCAAAAGCACGTCAGGATCTGGCTTGTCCTTCTATAAACCAATAAATCAATAGTCTCGGTAAAGGAAAATTTAGGCGTCTTGCTCAATTTTTTTATTTTTGCAAATCGTGAATCGGTGGGCTTCGAAGTATACTTTCCCGAAAAAAATTCTGAAAAACTAATTTTATAACTGCTAAAATCGCTTTTCTTTGTTTCCCGCCATAATCTGCGTGCGAAAAATGATTGATGTATCATGTCAATCACACGTGAAAGGATTGGGTGTCAATTGTCAGGTTTATTCTAAGTGTTTTTTTTTACCGAATTACGCGAGAAGCGTTCGAAACTAGATCAACCGGGAAAATTGATGTCACGCTGACTCAGCATACAAAAATTGGTTTTATCAACGGAGTTGACAATGTAAATTGGCCACCGTCAGATGTCCAGGAATAAATCACATCTGTGTGTGCATACCTTTATACGACTAGACCATCTTACAGGAGCTGCATAGCCTTTCATCATCCAGTCATGGTTTAAGAGGCTTTTAATGGTGGCTCGCATCTTAGGATTTGTCTATGCAAAGAAAGACACCACCACAAATAATCAGTATATAAATAAAATAACTTGTATTTCAACGATTTGGTTATCAACAGCTGTCAAATCACATACCTGAAGCAACTGGCTTAAAAGTCTGGCACTACCTGTAAAACAGGATAGAATAAGCAACTCAGATCAGTAATGCCGAACAGCAGAGAATCTTGAACCTAATGTTAAACACGTTTAACCGGTATCATGATTTACCATAAGGCTAAATAACAGTGAGTAACAGTACATTTACATAAACCCCTTTGAACAGGCAGCTGGTATATCGGCTGATAATGTCTAAGGCTCAGAGATTACCAAGGAATTGAATATTTAGCAACATATTTTGTTGCCTTTTTGTTCTTTCCTGAACAGCATTTTCAACCAGATAATTATGTCATTGTCACTAGACCCCACAAAACGAGGTATCAAGCGATGAATATCTTCCCCTGTTCATCATCAACACTGTAAGAGATACATGTACAGTTGTAGGTTGACATAAACTTTCCAGCTCTATCTCCTGACTGAGAAAGAAAAAAAGTAAACACAGACCCCACCACCACAAATAAACAGGATGTGAATTACATTATCCCTACGTAGGTCAATAAAGCTTGCATGATCTCCATGTTCATCTCAAAGTTGAAGTCATTCAGTTCCATTTGAAATTTAAAGATGAACAGAGCTCAAGGAAATTAACAGAACAAACACACAAAAAATTACCTGGTGAAAGCCATTCTGGTACTTCATATTCTCCTTTCTGAAAAACAAAATTTAAGGTAATTCTGGACATTGAAAATGACGTACTAATCAGATTTTTTCAAACGTGGCACAATTGATATTCATACACAGGACATTTAAAAGTGCAATAAAAAGAAAGGGTCACCGTGCTTGTTTTTGCGCTGTATGTCCTTTATTCTAAGTGTTTTTTACCGAATTACGTGAGAATTTCTCCGTTCGAAGATCAACCGGGAAAATTGATGTCCTGTAGCAAAAGCTACTGAGTATTACTGAAAACTTGAACTTATTTGTTTGCTAGAATCTTTTAGTAAAGTGATATCAAATTGCTCAATCTTGCAAAGAAATGTAAGTAAATTGGACCGCTACAGTCATCACCTTGCACTCAGTGTCGGGCTCAAAATACACGTCATTTATATGTAAATACTACAACTTCTACTATCCAACTTTTTTTCTCCTTAAAATATGTTTTCCGCGAACCTATTACAAGTAAATAAGACCATTAAAAATGGGGGACCACCTTCTCGTTTCTTCGCAACATAAGGTTAAACGAAGTTTAACCAAGTAAACAACTAGGAGCGACTGCAGCCAATTGGTCAGTGGTTTTAGTACACTGGCGCATGCGTGGAATACCTCGTGCTTTGGGCTGTATCGCTTATTTATCAGTGTGGCGGGAAGTAGGAGCACTGTGTGTGGAGCGTTTAGCGGTTTTTGTTCCCTCCCTCCCCAACCTCTGCTTTCCACTGTGTATCAGTCTGACGGGTGCCCATTCTTCTCGGGGGCGTGGGGGCTCATGGCTGGGTTGTCAGGTTTTGCCAGCCATCG
>NC_090874.1:28517732-28520232 GCF_036669935.1 Montipora foliosa
TTCCATGGTAGGGAAAACCAGATATTAATTCTAAAGGGACAAACAAAGACAATGGCTAAATTAGTGCTGCCATAAAACAAGGTAAAATCAAGATTCACATGTATTGGATACATACATTCTGAAGCCAACTTGCAGATGGCAAACAATTAGATATCAAGTTCTCACCAGGGGCTGCATATGCAGGTGAACCACAACAAGTATCAAGGTGATCTGCCATTCCACCTCTTGGTTTAGCCACTAATCCAAAGTCAATTAGTTTTATGTTCTGTAAACCAAGAAGAGAAAAGTAACAAATTTGATTCTGTTCACACTGTAGCAATTAGGCTTGAGCGTTAATAAGAAACACTCAAATACATAGTGATACATATATTTATAAATACTTAATTGACCGCTCCCCATAGGGGCTTTTCAGGGCCAATGAAACACAAAGAACGAAACAACAACTCTTAAGAATCGCAACTGGCCAGAGGCAAACCAGTTGGCTATTTACAAGAGCAACCGAGAAATTGAACCAGGGACTACCAGGAACAAGTGATCAGAATGAGTCTTGAACCCAGGAACTCTGGATCTCAAGCCAAGCGCCCTAACCATTGGGCCACACTGCCTCTTTAAGTGCCTCCTTAAATGCTAAGTTGGAGCTGATAATGAATCCTGGAGTAGCATTGTATATTTTATTCAATCTCACAGTAAGCAGAGGTTTCATTAGTAGCCAGCAACCGGCAAATTCTGCCGGCCACTCCCTAAAGTTATCACCGCCAGCTTTCTCGAAAAATTACATGATTCTCACAGTTTCACTTTGATCCATTTTAATTTATTTTAATTCAATAAAACAACTAGAATATCAAGAAACCTTTTGCTGTATGTTCTGCTCCTTTTTGGATGTTGGGTACTTTTATGAATTAGTTATTTGAATGCGCCTTAGCCACTCACGCACCAACGCAATTTCTACTCCGCCCTGTTGGTCCTTTTGGATGAATAGAGGAGAAAGACTGGTGCCACATGATTCCCTCCCTCCCTCCCTCAATTTTCCATGCATTGTTTGTGTTGTTTATTAAAAATGGAGGACAGCAACTGGAGGCGATATTTTGTTGTAATTACAGAAGAGATTGAAAGGGCAACAAATTGTCTTCTTGTTTGGCCATATAATTATATAGCCATGTGTTAATAAATATCTGTGACTGATGTTGTTGCACAGATTGCTGGACATGCCATTTCCGAGCTCCTGGATTTCAAAATTTTCTGGGGGAGCATGCTCCCAGACCCCCCTAAGGAAAAGGGGCCTTTCCGCCCCTTTCTTGCCACAGTTGCCTACTTCACAAGAGCAGCCGTTTACTAAAAAAACTTATTGAAATCCCTGAGTTAGGTGATTAGATAACAATAAACATGTTTGATTCCTTTAGGTTCAAGATTAATAAGACATCAAGCTGGGATCATTTGCTGGTAGCATTACACTGTATCTTACATGTAAGTTTTGCATTGCTTAGTGGTGCAGGTTAAGTGTCCAGCTATGCAGAGCTATGCTAAAACACTGAAAAACCTCTTTGAGAACACAAAATACAGTATGCCAACCTAATTACTTACCTGATCTTCATCAAGAAGCAAGTTTTCCTGAAACAAAGTAAAGTCTTTTAAAAAGATATTTCATTTACAGAAAATAGTTTGACAGTGTTTATAATTATTACAAAAAATCTTGCTGTTGTTCTGAACCAACTGCATGAGAAACTGGCAATAAATTCATGTAAAATTATTTTAAGAGAGGACATCTTACAGGTTTAAGGTCACGATGAGCATATCCTCTATCATGAATGTACGCAACAGCAGAAACAATCTGTCTGAAGAAACCTCGCGCTTCATCTTCCTATTGTGCAGGAAAAAAACAAGATGCCACAACAACAAAAACAAATTTATGTAGCACCACATACATGTAAATACTATTTTAACCATCTTAGCTTTAGCTCTCACACAAAACTCCCAAAATAGAATTAATTTAATTAAATATCTTGGACAAATTAAAAACTGCATGACATTAACAATATGAAAAAGCTTAACTTTGAAAATTAATAGTAGTCTCACTAAAGACTATCACTTTAACGCACTGACACCTGGGGGTAAGACAATTCATTTTTACTCCTCAACTGGGGCTGTCCTAGGGGTTCACCACTCAAGTATCTGAGTGCATGGCCTTTACCTTAAGTTTGTCCTTAGCAACAATGTAGTCAAATAACTCTCCACCAGGAGCATACTACAAAACAGAAAAACAAAAACAAATAAGTTACTGGACATTAAGCTTCAGTACTGTCAATAATAACCACTATTATAATCAACAATAATCATGACAAGATGTTTCCATGCAAATAGTGTTGTTTTGCAGCACACTTTATAAGAGAGGACTGAGAATGAAAATAAATGATAAAAAAGAGGCTTCCCAGATACAGTGCTGCATAATTCTTGCAAATTATAAAATTACATGATTAATTTATTTACAAAAAATATGCAGGCA
>NC_090874.1:28530232-28535232 GCF_036669935.1 Montipora foliosa
TTTAATAAAAACTTACATTTTCAGTGGAAAGGATGAAATAAATAGGAAAAGTTGATCATCAAATGACAGATCCAAGTGTGATAATTTTCCCTACTAGTATACATTTTCTAATTTTTTTAAAAATCAGTTCAATTTTGATTTTCCTTTGTTTCAGACAATGATAACAAAAATTAAACAAAGAAAAATCAAAATTATCTGGTTTGAAAAAGTTTAAACCAAGAAAAACATTAAATCGCAACATACATGTACAAGTATACTGTAGTTAACTAAAAACTTGCTATTACAGAGAAAAAATACTGTAAGTTCGAGTTTTTCTGCATTACATGTATATCATATGGATACAACAGCTTTAAAATTTGTCAGCAATAATGCCTCACAAACAAAATAATGGACTGTTCAGTATACAAATATTGTAAAACAAATTTATAAAACCTGTATTAAATTAAGACACTCTCAATTACATTATTACCATTTTTTTTTTTTGGGGGGGGGGGGGGGAGGGGAGGGCATCCTTATTTTTTTGCTATTTGAGCCTGAAAACACTCTTAACAATGCTCTTAAAGTTGTGTCCTGTGTACTATTAAGTTTGACCACAAACTGGATTGTTCTAACCACACTGTAAATCTTTAAAAAAAAAACTTGCCAAAGTATTTGATTTAATCGTCCTATTAGACTGCACTATTACATTTCAATACTTTTACCTTTATTTATACTTCTCACAAAATCAAAAACAAATGAAAAAAATGAAGATGTTCTTAAAAGAGGGTTCTTATAAAAAAAGTAAAGTGTGCATGTATTTAACAACAACAATGACAACTATTATGAGTGACTCCTTCTACTGTGATTGCGTCACTGTGACAATGAACCTAAAGTCTTGGTCACAAATGTTGTAACAGAGACGGAACTTGCCCCCTTTCTCCCTACGAGGTTGATGTTCATGTGTTCAAGTGTAAAAACCAACCAGTAAATGCAATGTTGATGGGAGGGAAGAGGAGGGGTATGTTATTAATAGCTTTGATGTGCTTCACTTGCTGTTCGAGTGAAGTGTTACAACTATTTATGACCGAAGCTGTAGGCATGCATATATGGTGAAACAGCTGGATAAAAATTTGAAATAGCTAATTATGCAATCTCCAAGACCATAATTTTTCATTTGATTCTTGAATTGAAACATTAGACTTGGTTTCATCCCTGACAAACAAAAAGGGGCATTCAGCCAACTTTAATTAAAACACAAAAATAAAAACGTCATAATATTTACGGTCTCCAAAACAAATGACAAAAATGAAGATGTTCTTTAAAAAAATAGCTTCTTATAATAACAAAAAAGTGTATGTATGTATTTGAACAACAACAATGACAGCTATTATGCGTGACTGCTTCTGCTGTGATTGTGTCACTATGACAGATGAATCTAGGCATGCACACATGGTGAAACAGCTGGCTAAAAATTGAAAATAGCTTATGCAATCTCCAAGACCATAATTTCTAATTTGATTCTTGAATTGAAATTATCTCTGACAAACAAAAAGAGTGTTCAACCAACAAAAAAAGACATAATATTTACGGTCTCCTGATTGCTTGACGTTTTGGGGGCTACAATCTGACATATCACAAGTAATAAAAGAATAATGAAAGGCCGAATGTACAGTTGTAAGATCAATTTTCAAGATTAATAATTTTCAACTGGCGGAAGTCCCGTCAATATTTAATTTTTCACTTTCAAGGAAAGCTTTTGTTTCATCCAAAGTACCAGTTCTTAACTGAGCAAAACGTTTTAATTCCAAAACAAAACCTTCTGTCGACAGCTTCATGACAGAGATATTTCTTTGTCTTTCCTTTCAGATGAACTTCGTGGCAAGAATTTACACAAACCGGTTTTATACTGAGAAGCATGACATCTCCGAATAGATGGAAAAGTAAAAAAAATGACCGTGTTTCGCTTTGAAGAACTTTGCATTGGCAGCGCCAACTTCGATTTCTCTTTGACTTCTGCATTGGCATTGAGGGGGATATATCTTGCAATGAAATTAGCAGCACAGTATTGCATTTGTATGTTTTTTTTTAATATTGACAAACCCAAATTTACCCGCTATTAAAAGGGTAGACAAGTTAGTAACAAGACAGATAATATTTCAACTAGAAAGGATTAAAAGAATGTTTTAATTCACAACAAATACAAATTGAACTAAAAACGAAGATAACAAGTGAACGAAACTGTATTTCGTGAATACACAAGCGTACAACTGTTCGCTTCGCGAACAGAAATAAGAGCAAATACCAACGAAACTTAGGTAACTCCGATTGAAATCTCTAACCTTTGGACACATTTTTCGTAAGAGAGCATCAGTTCATGGGTTGTAGTTACTTCAAGCCAAATTTATGATCGAATTTAGAGAATGCGGTCAGTCGGAGTTTAAATTAACGATTGGTGAATTTCGCTTACAATCTATGCTCATTATTCTCAAACAGAGTTACTCAAACTCACCACTTCCGATGGTTTCTCTTAGTTCGTAGTGCTTGATAACTTGCGATGGAAAAGCTGCTGAGGGCATCTTGTCTTCAAAAAGGTGCTGTGATCACAAGATAAGGGAGTATTCTGTGCAGTGATCGAACGATTGAAAGCCCAAGACACAATATCGGAATACCAACCACAACACGCCTTGACCTTCAAATATCAACAAGTCAACACTTTCGAGATATTACCGGTCTCCGAATACGTATCTAGGGAAAAATAGAAGAGCAGATTCGATAAAGCACGTCTATTTCAATTTCTCAAACAGCAGCTCAAAGATTGTACAGTAGAGAAAAAATATCACATTACAACGTTTGAATTTGGTTGATTGACGCTCTCCAGTGCGGCAGCCAATCACAGCGTAGGTTACCAGACCACCAAATGGAAACGGTTCACTGCTCCCCAGACTCCACGGAGAAAATTATTCATCGTCCTTTTACAGCGCGTTCCCCGAAACCGGGACCAAACAATCAGAAAGGAACTTTATTTAAGTGTCTAGTCGTTCTAGCGCTGAAGCACTAATTGGGGATACTGTAAATTGAAATTAACAATTAACACAAATCAAGTCAAATGTTGGTTTTTTAAGGAGAGGTGAAACCGGAGTACCCGGAGAAAATCTCTCGATAAAGAGTTACTGTAGAGGACCGACAAACTCAACCCACATATGACGCCGGGTCCCGGAATCGAACCCGGGCCACATTGGTGGGAGACGAGTGCTCTCACCACTGCGCCATCCCTGCACCCCCGATCACAGCGTGGGCAGAGGGCAGAACCAAACATTTTCATATACAGCAAGTCAAATGTCTGGTACAAAACAATGAAATCGCAAGTTGTTCGTTGACGACTATGGGGTCGATTGGTTTTCATTATCTGGGTGGCCACGGTTTCATTGAACGCACTGTAATAGGACGTGACGTTGGTTGGCAGATCTCAAGTATATATCCACCAAGAGTCCCCAACTACGTTCCAAATGCAATCTATGAATGTCACTCATTGTCATCCACCTCTCTATGACACGCATCATTTTTCTTTGGACCGGTTTGCATTCTCATCTTACTGATGTTTTAACTTTGATAAAATAAGTCATCTTCTATATAGAAAAGGGTATCGTAATGCAAAACAGAACATTCGTAATATGTTCCACGATACTTCATATAGCAAAAAGTGGAGTGACCCTTCGGAGCTTCTCATGCCTTGTTTTATCACGAAATCAACATCGCGCGCGCGTTAAAAAAATACTCTAGTTTATTTTGCTAAGGGTAACCAGAAAAAACATATTTTTACTGTAAGATAAACGTCACTTTCTCCCTCTAACATTCAAGATTGTGCAAGATTAGTCGTGTTTCTACATTCGTTGTATAGAAGACAATAATATACCCTTCAGTGACACACTCGAAAATATCCTTGTACAATATCTGTAACATATTTTATATCATAATGAAATCACATCATACCATCACCCTAGATTAACCGGCAAAAATTAGCTGTCGTTGGTACTGAAGTTCCAACAAAACCGTGCCGAATCTTGTTTGAAGTAATTAGAATATTAGATACACGACGACTTCAATAAGCGACATGAACTGTCCCGTTGCTCTTGGAATACAGACAATAAGCCAGTGGCAACAATCCTCCTCTATGGCTTACCCTAGCTTGAGTACTCTTTTTTTCTAAATAACAAAAAGAAAAAAATCATTCGTGATAAAGTCTTTAATTAAGGTCAAACGACAAGTGTACACGCCTTGAAAACGCCTAAAAGTTTGGTAAAAATCAGGTCAAGAGTCCACGTTAGTCTTTGTTGTCTCCGAAGTACGGCCGAAAACTCATCTCTGTTAGCTTGAACATAAGTTGTTGCCTTCTTTTATAACGAATGGAAACCCGAGAAGCAACAATGCCAAACGGGGCAATAAGTTACGATTTTCAATTTTCACGAATCTATGAGTCAATGGCGACTAGTAAAGTGGGTTCCGATATTTAAAACAGGCAATTGAGCTTGAAATTCAGAAATATTCATTCCTCCTGTTAAAAGGATGACAAAGTCTGAGGTCAAAGTATATTTTGAGCATATGATCAGCAGACAAATCCGTGCATCAGTCGACTCACTTCTCTCACCTTACTGAACGTCATAGCGCAAGTTAAATAGATTAGAAAAGTAGTGAAAACTTTCTTTGGATCAAAAGTCAAATAAGGTTATTCGAAAGCTATCAACTCTTTAGGATAGGCACTCAAAACTTGGAAGTTCGTGGATTCAAAGACAAAGCCTCGGCATAAGGATAAAATCCCTATTAATGATCATGGATGTAGGTTGAGATATAATGAAAGAGTTCTCTTCATAAGCATGTGATACTTCAACGGTTTTGGGCTTGAGTCCTTCTATAAGGCGATAATAGCCGCTATATATCTTCAAAGTGCGTACACATTTGACTTTTAGAAGTTGGTCAATAAGATTTTTTGCTATCATTTTGACCAAAAAATATTTATATTAAAT
>NC_090874.1:28540232-28550232 GCF_036669935.1 Montipora foliosa
GAGCTACAGATCTATTCAGAAATGTGTTATTTTGATCCAGAAACCAGCAAAATGTCGTATTCATATTGCATTTCCTTTATTTTGATTAACAGAAAAAACTCTGCAAATAGCATTAAATTTTAGAGAAGCTTACATAAAAAATGTTTCAAGGTGTAGACAGGCCAAACGTGACTCCTATTGGTCAAGATATGAAATTCAAAGACCTCAGATCTTTTGTTCTAACTTGTAAATAATTCAAGGACCTCCCTTTTCTGTATGAATGGCCGTTTTTATACTAGAGACGCATAATTCGTCTGGGACGAACTTGGGCAAACATTTTTTCTGCGTCTGTTAAATTCGTCTAGTATAAAGACGGCCACAAGACGCATTATGCGTCTGGACGAAGAATCTATTTTAGTGCGTCCTCGAAGACGCACTAAACTGGAAAGTTCGTCCAGACGCATTATGCGTCTAGTGCCCGTCTTTATACTAGACGAATTTAACAGACGAAGAAAAAATGTTTGCCCAAGTTCGTCCAAGACGAATTATACGTCTCATATAGTTCGTGCCGTGTTTACACTAGACGGATAACATGAGAGACGCATAATTCGTCTGGACGGATTATGCGTCTCTAGTATAAAAACGGCCAATTTAGGGAGGGTTTTTAAAGTTTTCTCTTAGTAGCGGCTGTAACCTCCGTGGCATAATCTTTATTTGAATTATGCGATGTGTTTTTGAAGAGATATAGCTCTAAGAAGCCTAAGGGATTCGCCATTGATGAAGCCTTTTCTGACGCCTGGAGGGTGGCAGGAGTTAAATTGCGTGTATTGAAAACACACGTCAAGAATAGAATGTTTTCTTTATCTTTTTGAATCTCTTGCCCTTATCTACGTATATGTATCCATGAATGTTATTTCAGTATCTGATATCTCAGCCGTGAATTTTATTGTAGGATCATAGCTATTTGCTAGCTCTGTGAAGTTGCTTATTGCTTTTTTGTTTATGCTCCATAGAAAAAAAGATATCGTCAATGTATCTTTTCCAAATTAGTGTTTTGTAAGGACTTAGTGTCTCAACCGTTCCACCATGAAAATATCAGCAAAAGATAATGCCATTTTTGTTCCCATTGCGGTTTCGTGTGCTTAGAGATAGTTTTTCTCGTTGAAATGAAAATTGTAAAGGAAAATGGCATTTCTTTGAGGAATTGAGTTAGAATTGGAGGTTTGTTTCATAGGTTTCCAAAACCAAATCCGCCACGAATTTCTGTTTTCTACACTCTAACAAAGATTCACAAACCTAACCTGGTCGGCAGACTATCATATCAGGCTACGAAAGCCCTAATGAAGGAATCTGATCGAGGTCTTTGAATTTCCTATCTTGACCAACAGAAGTCTAATATAGTAGTAATAGTCCAGTAGGTAAGACGGCAACTATTTCTCATGCGTTCCCTTAGTTTATATACAAGATTCCCCCAACGTCCTGCAGCACTAAAATATCCTCCGAGCATCGTATCAAGGTCGCGGCCACGTTTGGAGTCAATTACACCCAGCAATTCCAGAGCTTCCAAGTCCTGCTGAATGGGGATGCATGGGAGAGGAATGGTCAATGGAAACCATTGTGGCCAACACTTCCAGAAGCCCAGCAAAGCTGCTATGAGCTCGTTTATTGTTCCTACAAGGAAGCTTGCAGAGGGTTGGGCAAGTGCTCAAAAGCAAACCTTCATTGCACAACCCTGTGCACTTGTGGTCCAAGCCATGTTGCTAGCCTCTTTTGTGGAATGCATCATTCTCAAAGTATATAAGGTGTTTACTGACCAACAAAATAATGCAAAAGATCACAGACAGTCTTGATAACTGCCGATGAAAATGACAATGGACAATGCAGATTTACGATTAGAAAGAAGTACTGAAAATTTATATATTTCGGTTTCTACTGGTAAAATTATGTTCGAAGTCGTGCTAAAGCCAAAGATGCGCAATTTTCGAAACAAGAACTTTTGCCTACGCATAGAACTAAAGCCGGAGGTACGCAATTTTCTAAACAAGACCTTTTACCTATGCATAGGTTACATTGTTGGTGAAACTGAAAGTTATCAGTACACTGATCATGCAAATAAAACCCATGCATTTCCAACAAACTTCATGACTGCATTCGTTTGGGTTTTTACGATAAATGGAACAAAAGGACAATTTCACGTCCTCTAATGAATAAAATTCAGTAGAGCTGTGAATTCGCTATGCAAGTGCTTACGGTGATTTTCGAAATCTCTGTTTTTTTTATCATTAGTGAAACAGTATTGCGACAACTTGGACAAACTGTCGTAAATTACACGAGACTGGTTATGATCAACAAAGTTTCAATATTTAGGGCCCGTCTACATGGTCTCCGTTTTACATAATTAAGTAGGATCAATTAACATGTCTTGGTCAGTTTAATTTAGGATGACATCTTTAGTTGAAAGTTATAGATTACTTGTGAAAAGAAGTATTTTAGTTTTTTTTTATATATATATTATCAACATGCTCTTTTTACATTATGCTTATTCTTAGCAACAATTCAAATCCCTGGTGATATTATGCTCGAATTCATTTTTTATATTTTCCGGAAGTCTTGACACTCCGTTCAACAAACTCTTTTAATGCAACCCATTCTCGACACCAGAGCCTCGGATCGACCCAAGGCTCTGGGAAACTCTATGTCAGAGAACGAGCGCCGTACGGTTGTTATAGCCAAAAATGGGCCATGTGAACCTTGCGGCGCCTGCTCACTCCTCGTGCGAACATGAATGCACCAAATTAGAGACGCTTTTGATTGTTCTTCACTAAAACCAATGAGAGGATACTTTGTTTCAGGGTTCCCCAGAGCTCTTCTCTCCCTCAGTCAAGAGAAGAGCTCTGGGGTCGAGATTGAATGCAACCACGTTCTGCACTAAAAAAATGTCTCAAGAAAACTGCTGACGTCAGAATTTTTCTCAAAACCAGCTTATTTCGGTCCTAGGACATTTCAGGCATGCCTCTATATCCAAAATTGTTAACTGTGCCCTGGTTGACATTGGTGAGAAGTTTCATGCTTTTGTCAAAAAACGCACAATTCCCCTCAAATTGTAGTCTTGACTATAGACTGTTCACAGTCCCCTATTTTTCCGTTTGATCGTCGGGATCGAGCACAAACTTTCGCCACCTTTGTTTTTAAAAGCGAGCGCGAACTGGGGAGAGCGATATAACTACCGAGTGGGTGGGGGGAGTGGAGGGTATTACAAATACTCTCATCTAAACACAGCCATGGATTATTTCATAAACACCCGTAATTTCTACCTCAGTGCAAGAGAAATATTTCAAAGTGTGCTGGGTCAGTTTTGAAATTTATAGCTTTCTTCAGGGTAACGAAAAACTACAAATACTGCTGGTGACTCTTCTGCATGTGATTTTTAATACAACATTCAAAATTCAGCCCATAGAACACAGCCAGTACAGTGTGATTTCACTCAACTTTGAATATGAAGAAATGACACTTGCACGACTCTACGCTATCCTGTGGAGATGAGAACAGAAAAAACAGTGGTCGTCAGTTATTAATAAAGTAAAGTTATTTACTAAACTATATTACAGATAATACATAATGGTACCTGAATTCAGCGGTACTAAGCGATTTTTTTAAATAAAAAACATAATAAAACGGTCATGGGCTCGAACTCTGATTAAGACTGGAATTTTCCAGCCTTAATTCTATTTTTCCAACTACTCAAACCGTCTTCGTTTTTAACTTTGCCTCTATCTTTTAAACATATACATTTAACCGTAGTTTTCAATTTCAATCATTTTGTTGATGAATATACAACACTTTGACACAGTTAAAAAAACTCCACGTGACACAAAGATACACTTGACAAGCGTTTTGAATTGTTCTTCCATAGCTCTCGGTATCACCATAGTAAGTAGGTATCACCCATTCCTCCCTCAAAAGTGGATCAGTTTCACGAGAGCATGGTTTCCAAAATTGTGAACAAG
This sequence comes from Montipora foliosa, assembly GCF_036669935.1. NCBI lineage: Eukaryota > Metazoa > Cnidaria > Anthozoa > Scleractinia > Acroporidae > Montipora > Montipora foliosa. The sequence continues at coordinate 28,544,219 of NC_090874.1, forward strand.
GAGTGACAAGACGTATTTGCATATCTAGGATATTTTTGCCTTTCTCCTCGAGATATTTCTTGTAGAAATTCTCCGGAGCCCCTATCTCGCCCTCCCTAATTAAGTACGTGCATGCTGAAGCCTCCTTACGCTATCGTAAAGTAGAGTCACTTTAGTTGGTCCGGTAGATAACTTTGGTTCTATTTGTTGGTCATTAGCAATTACACCACTGATTTCTATTGAATTAAAATCAACTATCGCTGAAAAAATGTGTACATTTATACTTTACCATGCAATTGCCTATTGACAGTCTGCAATAGAGGTGGAAGCTTTCTGAAGAGTTGTCTTTCCTGCTGGGCATGGTTCACATTTTGTTCCACGAAACTTGGGTTGGTACGTAGCGATTGGACACATAAAGCAGTTCATAACGCCCGACTCCGCAACAACTGTGTATTCACCTGGTTCACATATTTCTGAGACAAAAAAGTAAATCATGTGCGTAGCTTGCACTAGGCTAACTCAGTGAAAGGTTCTTATGAAGCTATTTGAGGATGATTTTAACAGAATAACTAATAATATGTTGGCTTGTCCGAAGCTGATACGAAAGGTGTGTGTACCCCCCGGAGGGCACTCCTTTATATGGGCCATATAGGTATGTGCGGCCCCAAAGGGTACGGTTTTTTAGCCGTTTCGGTCTGAAATAGTATATCGATTTTTACCATTTTGGTCTTAAATAAGGTATGGTTTGAGCACTCAAGTCTTCAATTAGGTATGTTTTCTACAAGAAGCTACTTCTTCATCATGAAGCGATAAGCCCTTCCCAAACTATTACGCCAACCGTGTAACAGCTAAAATTCATCTGAAATTAAAACAGGTGTGAAATGTTTGGTCAGGTCTGAAATAGGGTTAGGAAAATTGGCAGATTTGGGTCTGAAATAGGGTAAGGGCTTCAGGAAGCTGGCCGCTTGTTTTGATAGGCTGCTCTTTTAACATGTTTCCACGTTAACAAAAAAAAAAAAAATTATTGTGGAGCTGGATGACACACGAAAAAGGTCTGAAAGGTTTCGGGACTTTCGAGAAACGGTGCACTGACCTGTGTTTTCGGCCCCTCCAGTTGGATTGGAATTGAAAAGTATGGAATTGGAATTTGAAATTTGGAATTTGTTTGCTTACCCACGAAAAACCTTAAGAGCGCTCAGGAGCTCGTTCAACATGTGTCCGTGCATTCCGGATCGAATTGGAATTTGGCAGTGTTGGTTTTGAGGAGAGGGGTAAACCGGAGTACCCGGAGAAAAACCTCTCGGAGATGGGAGGGAACCAACAGCAAACTCAACCCACATATGACTCCGGGACCGGGAATCGAGCCAGGGCCACATTGGTGGGAGGCGAGTTGCTTTTTATCCACTGATGAAGAGGCAGCAGCCTCGAAACGTATGACAATTTACATATTTTTCGTGCAATAATGAACAATTTGAGTCTTTCACCAGTGCGCCACCCCTGCTCTCCATTGTGTACGGATAATCTTTTCAGCTGCAAATCGTTTTCCCCGCGTTGACTACTTCTCATACTTGTTCCATTTCAACTTTAAGAATGTCCAGTTTGCAAAATGGATTCCTATTACGAAACGGGAGAGCTGGATGAAATCCCGAAATAGAGATGCGAAGGAGACTAGGATTCACATGGAATCGACGTATCCGTCTGAAAGACAATTAATGAGCCAAAGGCTAGAGACGAGGCCAACTCATTAGTAAGGGCATAAGATCGATATGCTGATCGTTGGTCAAAAGCCAGACGCCTCACCGAAACACTCAGTATAGTTTCTCGCGTGAGTTCCAACAGTCCACGTGCCTTGAGGACATGGGATGCAGGTCATCTTCCCCGTGCTATTTTGGTAGGTCCCCTCTTGACAGTTCTGACATGTTTGACTGTCCCTGTTGTAGTAGGAACCTGCTGGACACTCGACTGAAAAAAGTATAACAAAGATTAAAAAAATAAGAAGGAAACATTGAATCGCAATTCGTTCACATAAAAAGAAGTACCATGCACACGCCCTAAAGAAAACTTTAACATCAAAGGAGTTTTGATCATTCACTTGAATTCCAAGGAACGTGCACGTGATTGGCCGCAAAGTAATATAAGGCTTTTGAGTAGTCTAAAGTTCTATCTGCCACTTCAGTCCAATTTTTAGTAACTCTGGCAACTTCGATACCGATCCTCTAGCAGGATATAGAGATTACTTTCAACCACCGACCCTTCACTACGGAGAACTGGTCATAAATACGGCTCGCTATTCTAAGATATTTTAATTTGATGATTGTGGTGTAACATCAGTAACAAAGTAGCTGCCATGGGGAACTATCATTTATTGTGTCATCGTCTACCGGTATTATGGACGGCATGGATGGCAATTGATAAGAACTCGAAAACTGAGAGAACATTTTCAAGTCGTCGCAGTTAGCCTTGGTGTGAAACAAGAATTAAGCTGCTACATGTAATGGCAGCCTTACCACATGCTGTTCTTTCCAGTACTGGGCTATTTCCGGGCGCCACCATCACAACTTTACCGGCGGGACATGCTGCTGTACTGTTAGCAGTATACACTTGGAGGTCAGGCATGTGAGCGTCGGCAGGAAAGTTCTCTGTCACAAATTTTGCAAGGACATCTAAATCGGACATCATCTTCTTTACTCTGTTAAGTGAAATACCACATGAATGTGTCAGGTACAAAAGAGGATTTGTCGATAAGCGGGTTTTTTTTTTTCGATAATCCCGATTTTCAGTCCATGATGAGTGTCAAAAAGAAAGAAAATAGAAAATCTTTGACCAGAAACATTCATAATACAGTTGAACTGAATCAGCAGTGTTTAACATTGAAAGCAAATGGAAACATCCGCTATTCAGTAATTTTCATAAGCCAAACGGAACGCTCCTTCGAATATAAATAATACTGACATATAGTGTTGTCTATATCCCTACATTTTACCATTACCCGTCCCACCCAAAGCCAGGGAAAAGCACCCTGGGGATACGAGGTTGATTTTACCACTAAAATAGGAAGTCGGGATGGCCACTACAATGGTATGTGGACTGAGTTCCAGTCGATCTCAACCTGACTCAAGGGTTTTTCTCGGGTATTCCGGTTTTCCTTCCTCATCGAAATCGAATAAGAGCTAAATGGAATCTGGCTTAGGAGCGCGCAGTGCTCTAAGACCTTTCCAAAAACCACTTAAGTTACGTGATTGAAAGCTTCCTAATAAAAGATTAAAGTGGTGTAAGAGCACTCGTCTTCCACCAATGTTCCCAGCCTCGGCGTCATATGTGGGTTGAGTTTGGTAGTTCTCTGCATTGCTTCATTAGGTTTTTCTCCGGGTACTCCGGTTTTCCCCTCTCCTCAAAAACCACTCTTTCATTTGCTATGGGTTGATTCTGTGCATTGTCTCCAATCAGTGCCTAAGCGTCAAATACACTTGACAGTTAAATAAGTTCAGAATTATTTAATAATATTATTTTTAAGAAAAAGTAGCTTTCAACATCTCGGAATCATTCTGCATGTGATTTCTACCGATAATCATGAGTTAACCATAGACAACACGTACTTAGCAGCCTCTGTCTTGGGATCTGAGGAAGCATTATTGTCCTTCATCACAAAATCTAGTGTGATAATCCTCTGATCGCCCACGCTTCTCTTCCTAGAGTTAGAACCACAGTACACTCGCACATTCTCAACCACGCAATCTTGTCCTTGACTGGCGTCACACAATGTTAATTTAGCCAGCGGACTTTGACTCACTGCATCTAAAAAATTCTGACGGATCCTCAGCAAGGCTTCTTGCTCATTGGCAGAACACGACCCAGTGTAAAAAGTGAAGTTCTTTTTTGCGGCGTTCACGTTTTGCTCGGCTTTAAAGAGAATTTTGCATGTACAGGTTAAAGAATTATGGTCGTACTTTATTAGGTCTGCAAGAATTAGGAGTCTTTCTTATTAAATTCAGTTTGGAAGCGACAAGAAGCACTCTTTTTCAACTTGTGTCGGTGGCACACGGTTCAACATTAGTTGATCAACAAATGTTGCAGCTGGTGTTCAACAAATGTTAAACTGTGTGTCATGCGATGTTGACTTTTGAAATATGCTATTCAACACGTTGAACGTTGTTGAACGAAAATCGAGACCAGCTCTATTCCGATCAACACGTCTCAGTGAAACATTGTTCAAAGTTCTATTGTTGCAAGATCTTGAGCTGTGTGTCATCGGCTTAAGATTGCAAGTAATAAAGACTGCGGCCGAACGCTTAATTTTGATAAACGCCACGAAGTGTCCCGTTAAGTATAAGCATCATCTGTGTAATTGTAGCCTTTTGGGTTAAGGTTTGCGTTCGTGTTATTTTTAAGTTAGCTTATTCGTAATTGTACTTGAATAGCAGAGTTTTGAAGACATTTCGTGATGTATTTCTGCAAAGTTGAGATCGGGGCACGAGGACACTTCGCAATTCTTATCAAAGTCGGCGTACATCTTCCAACCTGGACATAGCCTGTCCGGCTTTTCCCAGCAAAATGACTCTAGATGTAAATGTGCAGTCACACTATGTGCAATTGGATGGGTACAAGGGGATGCTTCTCTAACTGCTTATTAATTAATAGCCCTTTTCACGGTTAGTTTTTCTCATTTGCATTACAATGTATTCTAACGTGGGAGCGAGGCAATTTCGCGTTAAAACTACAAAATAGCCCGATATTGCCTCACATACATGCTAGATTACATTGTAATGCAAATGAGAAAAACTAACCGTGAAAAGGGCTATTGACTTGAATGTATCCTGGGCACCAGGCGTGCTTACACGTGGCAGATGAATGGAGAAAAGTATGCGACCTCTGTCAGCGCGAAGACCACAGAAATATTAGCAATCATTGAATTTTCAACCTCGGTTAACGCATTTCTCGTGCTCTGATTGGTTCACTAAATCTCGTTTATCAGCTCAAATCCCTTAGAATGACCATATATGGTAAATAATTGCGCTAAGCGTTGCCAAGCTAATTTTTTTTTTCGTCGGAACGCAAAATTTCTCTCTGAATAAAGCCAAATAAAAAACGTTTTTGTGGAAAGTTTGGATCAATTCCGAGGCTTAGAGGTACTCCAGAAGGTAAGAAATGTTTTTGTGATAAGCCTGCGTCTGTCTGACCACAAGGTATTACACAACATCGCATCTTCATTAAGTTTTTTCGATTTCGCTCGGATTTTTTTCCTTTTTTTTTTCGCTCATATTTCGTACTCTCTAAACTTTTGGAGCATTTTCAGTTACAGGCACGTATATGTTGTTGAGGCGCAAGACTTTAAGTTGGACCGAAATTATAAGAAAATAATACTGAAGAAGTGAGTTTTTTCGATGCCGATGCCGGGGATATTCGAGGAAATTCTAGTGCAAGTAACGAGGACAAATTCTAGTGGAAACTATGACCTTACGAGTAACTTCCACGGATGCTCTATTTTTCACTACTTGCACAAATCTCAGAATACACCTCTTTCACCCCCCTCCCCCCCTCCCCCAAAAATCTGCATAGGCATTGTTTTCGACTTCTCGTTGGACATTTTAATGTCCAAGGAAAAATTGCAAACAATGGTTATGCAAAAGTATAGAGATGTATTATGGGGTTGTGCAAGTAGTGAATCGGAGTCACAGGAGACTTGTGGGAATGGTACGGGTGGCTAGGTTCATTGGAATGTACTGTTCAAACATTGTGATGTATTTCTTTAGTTGCTTTCTTATGACTCTTTCGATCAATTATGACTCCACTCAGTTGTGAGAAGAGATTAAAACGGCAGGAATTTGATTTCCAGGTGGCACAACAATGATTATGGCAAACAAACTCAATCCCGTGTCACAAAAGCACATTTGGTAATACAGTCTCCGTTCAGGTTGCATAATGAATTCCACGTCATACACATTTACTTACGTGCACAATCTGGCCAAGGGCGCAGGCTTTTGGGGGAAACTGGTTGAGGAAATTGACCACCGTAGAGGAGTTTCAGCCAAGTGCCA
>NC_090874.1:28567732-28570232 GCF_036669935.1 Montipora foliosa
GAGCAGAAGGAAGTTTCAGGACGGTCGATCGAGCATAAAATATTTTGCCATCGGTAACAAAATTTACGACGTGAAAACAACATTAATTTTGAACCACAAATATAAAAAGTTACCATCAGCGAAAAACATTCTGGGAGATTTTAGTTGTTTTGTTGTAATTGTACTTTTGGCTGCACCGAGTAAATCGCACATCGAATTCAGCGGGCAGAGTGATCGAAGGGGGTTTGATGCCACCCCCTCAGGGTTTTGTAAATGAGGTGATAAAGGGTTGGATGCCACCCCCCTCAGATTTTGCAAATTTTGGAAAGGAGATTTACTCTGTTGCTGAAACGTTAAGCAGCTGTTCCTTTATTGCTTGCGGATTTTTTAATGTGTCAACTGTTCCAAAAATTCTTCATTTTAAACATAATTATTCTAGTTTCTCAACACGAAATTACAAAGTCGATACATTTTTACATGTACATGATTACATTTAAGCTTTCTGGCTTGATTTCGCACTGATTTTTTTGCCATTAAAAAAGGCAACTGAGGTGAAATAGTGAAATCAAGATGGCGGATCTGATGACGTCATACGACGTCAGCGACATCCAAAATATATTGTCATCTTAAAGGAGCAAGGATGGCACAGTCGGTTAGTGCGCGGCCTTGGTGCAAGAGGTCCTGAGTTCGATTCCCGGATCTCGCATCCTTGTTTCGACTTCTTTCCCTTCCGTGTAGCTGAGTAGGAGCACTGATGGAGAGGGGGGAGTAAAATGAGCGCACCGTCGACCTCAGGTTTGTCAGTTGAATTACTGTTACGAGTTATCGACGTTAAATATGGTTGCTTTACTTTACTTTATCTTGGGGTTTTGCACTCCATGTGAATTTATTTTACTGTGACTAAATATAACGAAAGCCTGGGGGGGGGGGGGGGGGGGGGTCTATCAACAACCCCCCACAAACTGAACCGGGAACGTGTTTGCTGACGTGCAAAAATGCTTGGAAGGCTTATAATTAGAGCTTAGTTTATCAGAAAAACACTCGTATTACTCGTATGTATTGGTATGTATCCGTGTGTTGGTCGTATGTATCCGTATGTTACTCGTATGTTAGTCGTATGTGAGTCGTATGTATTCGTATGTATACGTATGTTCCGTATGTTACTCGTATGTTACCCGTATGTACTCGTGTGGTGTTTTAGTCATGATCGCCAAGATACCGGGTTTTTGTTTTTGTTAGTTTTCGTTTTCTTTCAATTGTTATAAATTTTGACAAGAAATGTGCGAATTCAACACAAAGATCACTCTCAGAGGTCACAGTGACCATTGTTTCTGGAAAATCAAAAATTTACTCTCCAAGACAAGGTTATTTATCACCAGGTAATTCCATCGTTTTGGTAATAGCAGCTACTTTATTATTCATCAGCGTCACAATATTTTGCCGATTTTGGGGGTCATTTTGTTGAAACTCACGCACGCTTCCAACAGACCAGTTTATTTTCGTGACTTATGCGTTACCACAAAAATTCTCCCCGTATCACATTTCAACACATGTATGCAAATTTGCTAAGCTCGAAAATTACACATGATAAATTTACAAAAGCTAGAAATTTCACAGAAATACTTTCCAGCGAAACATGTATTGAAACAAGCAACATATTTGCTATAAGAGGCAAGAAACCCTTCCTATTTCAGTTGCGTGCGAGCAAGCGAAACACACAATCACAAAGCATATGCAATTAAATAAATTTCTGACAGTTCACATCAAACCCTTTTCGAAAGAACCTTGACCGTAAATAATAAAGCACAAAAGAGACAACAAGCTTTCATTCAAATAATTTTTCACTGTCACATTTCCAATTTGTTTTTACCTTTGCTGAGTTGAGTCTTAAAATGAATGTTACTTGCCAGACAAACAGGCAAACTTTAAATAGATGCGACTTCAGTAAACACTGTGAGACACACAACAGAGATCACAGATCTACTTGTGGTGTTCGATTTCTTCTAACTTTTCCCGACACGGAAAATAACAAAAAAACCCACGAAATGAAACCGAGATTCCGACTGGGTTTGGCAACCCAGTAAAAATGCTAACAACACCACTAGTGAGGATAATTGCAAACGATACAAGTAATTGCACATGAAATAGCGTTACAGCTCCAAATACAAAGGGATTCAGTAACAGCAGAAAACAAAAAGCCATGATAATACAAATAGACAGAAAATTCACCTTTTTAAGAAATTTAACTAAATGCATCCGGCTAGGCGTACATCTCTGCGACTAGCTCGATACCGCTAGCACTAACTTTAAGATCAGGAACTTTCTTCTTCAGGAAACTTTCACAGTTCTGTGCTTCTCGCCTTTGGCATTTGGTTTTCAGTGCAGTTCATATCATGATTTTCACATATTTGTTCATTTAGTACACATTTGTTCTCAACATATAAACTTTCTTTCAGTTTGCGGACCAACCCCGGCCAAAACAATCGCTCAACAGCATCTTTTAGTGTGGGTCTACCGCAAA
>NC_090874.1:28577732-28580232 GCF_036669935.1 Montipora foliosa
GGTCTTGCTTTTACTGCCAGGGATTGCAATCAAAAATTGTCGAGGTGGGGTATTCAGTATCGCAAGTGTAAGTAATTAGGTAATATTTGTTTATTGCTGCTGAGTGAGCGAAGCGATAGGCTCGATTTCCGCCGCTCACTCGAGTTCGGGTATCCTCCCCGAGAAGAGACGGCTGGACACGTGAGCGATCACAGGCGACCCAAACATATAATTTAAATGCTCAGTCAACGTAACAGTTTGTAGGGTTTATATCGGAACATGAAATACAGAAAAAATTCTAGTTTACAGCGAGGAAAATAAATAAATTAAATTACTCTTACTTCACCTGGTGTCCTTGTGTCGATTTGAGGTGTTAGGCTAGTTTTGAAATTTGCTCCCATCCTTCGTTCAAGATCTTGATCATCGTTTTCAAGGTCTTTGTCTTTGAAGGGGTGTTTTGTTTTCGAAATTTCTCTTCGAGTGTTGAAGAATTTTTCACGAGTGAGCGCAGCGAACGAGTGATGTACTAAATCATTTCACAACATGCATCGGAAGGCGCGATTTTTATATGTAACCATTGCAACAGTGATCTTTTCACGTGTGAAGATAACATGTTATTTTCAAGTGTGAAGATATCATGTATTTGCGCGAAAGCTCACTTGGTATTTCATTGGTGTTTATATAATAAAATATCATATATCATATATATCTTTATTTACCCTCGGATTTTAGAGTAGCTCTCCCTCCCAACCAAAATACACCACAGAAGACAGACCACAAAACCGGGAACTACGTGTCCTACTCTTTGCGACACGTGTGTGGGTTCTTTTACGTCCCACAGGATTATGAACATTGAAGGGTTGTGAGACGGGGCCTACGGTTTCTCGTCCTTATCTGAGAAGAATAGAGAGTCTAACCATTCGCAGATGTCATTACAAAGATAGCACTTTCTCTTCAGTTATTTGAAGACCCTGACCCTTTCAACAGGGAAGGAAAGGGGTTCAGAATTCCTAACCCCATTCAACAGGGAAGGAAAGGGGTTCAGAATTTCTGACCCATTCAAAGGGATGGAAACGGGTTCAAAAATTCTCACCCCATTCAACAGGGAAGGAAAGGGGTTCAGAAATTCTGACCCATTCAACAGGGAAGGAAAGGGTTCAGAATTTCTGACCCCATTCAGCAGGGAAGGAAAGGGGTTCAGAAGTTTAGACCCATTCAACAGGGAAGGCAAAGAGTTCAGAATTTCTGACCCATTCAACAAGGAAGGAATGGGGTTCAGAAATTCTGACCCCATTCAGCAGTGAAGGAAAAGGGTTCAGAATTTCTGACCCATTCAAAGGAAAAGTGTTCAGAATTATCACCCAGCAGAAAATTTAGAGTTTGGCCTGCAATACAACTTTATATAGCACTGGCCAGGCCGCCCAGGACCAAAAATTGGTCAAGGTTGCCAAGGAACCTCGGCCAGCCTGGCCAGGCAGACACTACCAGGTCAATTTTAATAGTTAATTGTAATTAATCAAAGACAGTTCAATTGAGCCCAACAACCCTTACCAAACCTGTTGAAATGGGCCATATATGGCCCAAGTACGGAGATGATATGGCATAACCTATGGACAATACAATTGGATTTGCTATGGGCTACTGCATTCCATATGAAACCCATACTTGGCAGTCCGTCTTCATTTAGTTATAACTCTATTGTCTTATTAACTATGGGATTGCTACGTATTTGGTAGCACTCCATAGATACCCCACATGCTCTAGTATAGGAATGATATGGCTCAGCCCCATACCAATACCACATGATCTCTGACCCCTCACTTTGGCTCCTCCATACATGTCCAATACACTCGACCTGAGTCGGGTTGTCTTCACTCGCAGGCGGATTGAGTCCGATCTCGACCGGAACCGGGATTGAGTGCATGGCGCTTGATCAGTAGTACCGGAAGTGAGGGTTAACAGGAGCGAGTGGGGTTGAAAAAGTTGGCAAACAGACTCGATCGGATCCGATGGAGACAGCTCTTCCTGGCAGGAGTCAATCGGACTCTCGGAAGTCAGTTCGCGCGTGACAGAAAATATCTCTCAGCCATGACGCGAAACAAGCACACGCTACACGTGAAATATACGTCGTTCTTAAAGCCATGAGGCGATACAAGCGCGCTACACATGTAACATTAGTCGTTCTTTAAGACATGAGGCGAAAGTCAACATCACGAAACATTGCACTCCACACTATACCTCGTTCTTTAAAGCATGAAGCTGAACAAGATTTTCACAAATCCAGGTCATTGAATTTCCGATCGCGACAGAAATTCTTGTCGTCCAATCTCCGACAACAATAAATTATTAGCTTTTTAGTCAAATCCACTGATTTCAGGGACGAAGACAAAGATACTCTGCGTGAACGAGAGCCTTTCCCTGGATGAAAACTTTCATTTGTTTTTCTAATTGAAATTGTAATTAATTCCATAAGACATTAGAAACTTCTATAGCATTCTGGAACTGTTCTAGTTAGAAGAGC
>NC_090874.1:28597732-28600232 GCF_036669935.1 Montipora foliosa
AGCCATTCAGAATTACGGAAACATCAACTGGTAGAAGAAGAGGACATTTGTGTCGTTTCCACAAAAAAAATTTGTCGATCGTGTTGCTTGCACGATGGCATTCTCATTGCATTCTGTACGGTGGAATGTACGCTGAAACACCAAAAATTCACTCACCGAAAGCGTCAGAGGTTTTATCTTTACTTGCTCTTACAGCAAGCCAATGATCATTTCTCCAGTTTCTTTGTGTGTAAGGCTAAAATTCTTGTTTCTCAAACACTTTCAACCCGCCATTTCTACTGTTAACGGTTTTCTCTTTTCTGCTTCCGTTTAAACTCAATCATACGTCATAAGACCGGAACCCACGTTTTCTGGGAAAATGGAGTCGATTATCCCAGAGTCTCTCCGGGCGCTCACCCGCTGGCCAAAAAGCCCGAGGACTCTGGGTACGAGATTGCTGATTGGTCAGATAGGAACACAATAAAAATGATAACCGGAAGAAATCGGAAGAGATTCTATTTTCTGTTTGCCGTACTTTCAACAGATATATTATTAGTAACAACCATCCTTTGGATTTATTTGGTGAAAAGACAATTAGGGAAGGAATCGTACGGGATTGAGAAGAGTTTTCTGGTTTGAAAATTTCTGTCGACGATGGTTTATTACCATCGCGAAAATGTAGATCTTGCTACGTTACGGTCACGACATTTCAGGGGTTTATAAAGACGGTAGTTCATTCGAAAGCTCAGCACGAGTCGGTTATCCGATCTAAAAGAAGGAAGTCTGTGCAGCAGAGCCCGTCCTTCACCAGGTGTGGGACGCGAGAAAAAGAGGAGCAAGGTCAGCTGGTTATATGTTACGCAGGTTTTTTTACTAAGCTCGATCGATTCATGTGTTTACGGTGTAATTATTGTTCATGTGTTTAACAACGCAAAGCCTTGACTCCTTTTGAATATTTCCGTGGTGAGGAAGAAAAGATTAAGCCAAAAGCTAACCCGGTTATCGCGTACTTTTTTGTTACATTCTCTTATTGCAATAATGAAATTTGTAAGTATATTTTCTTTGTGTAATATCGCATTAAAGTTGGAACTTGATTCCTTCCATGTCCAGTTTGCATTAGTTATAAGAAAATCATACAACTAAGGTTGATACAAAAGGCTTCAGTTGAGAGCAACCCCTGATGAAAAGGGACTACAGCCCCTGATGAAAAATGGGGATAAAGGGGGGAGGGGGGCTATCCAAAAAATGGATAAATTCCTGTCAAGTTCAATCTCAAGTGATCTTGACAACCTGCATCTTCTGGATAGTTTCTTATCCAGAGGAGAGCTTGAAGGATTCTCCTGCTGGTACACAGCTACTGAAAAACAACTTTTGGGTTCTCATTTTCAGAGGATTATTATGGCCACAGTAAATTGGGTACCTGTTGGTTAACTTCACATCGCTGTTCTGGGCTAGTATATAATTTATTAAACTGGTAAATTGTAGGGTCAGAAGAGCTTAGCCAATAACATATTCTTCGACAGGCATCAACACTTGGGCTCACGCATGAGGGACCCCGTTACATGCTAAATTGTCTCCATGTTACATTGATTGCATACAGTGTCACGGTTAACAGGAAAATTTGGTTTTATCAAATATTTTGATAAAGGTCAAATTACCAGCATGAATGATTTGGAAAGCTGACGTTTCGAGTAATAGCCCTTCGTCAGAGCGAATGTGTAGTCAGCTAAAAAGAGATCAACATAATTCAGACTGTCTCTGTTTGCACCATAAAAAAGAAGCCCCACATGCATTTTGGACTATTTTGCCAGATGCACCCAATAGGCAAAGGCTTGGTTGAATCTGCTTCAATGACCATTGCTTAATAGAAAACTGCCTTCCGGAAGTGCTTCTCTTGAGATAAAGCAACCGATCAAAAAGTTATATTTTGTTGTGTTTTTTAAGCAATAGAGGACGTTTTCCATGTTTACATAGCCTAATCTAAATGCCAAGCACAGTTGGGAGAATTCTCAACAGTTATGCAAACCCGAGACACAGTCGAGGGTTTGCATAACATACACACCCATATTTCCAACCAGCCAATCAAAACGTGCATCTGACAACACATAACCAATCAAAATTCGTGTGATGTCACAGCTGTGTTTACATACTCTCATCTAAACACAGCTATTGACCAATATTAATGGGAGTGCGTGTACTATCCTAATTATTTTATAATTTAGAATGTGCAATGATATTCACATGCAAAATACAGTGTGCCTGCTACTGGCAATAATACTAAAATTATGATAACTCTTAGAACAACAAAGTTAGTCATTTATCTTATTACTTTCAATAATTTGCTCAAACCAACAAACTGAAGATGAAGACCATGAATAATAATTTAATTGTGATCAATCATTGTTAAAATTCACATTAAAAATATTAATGGTATTTTGTATCATTTGTTAACTGAATAAAACAGTGAATATATCAAACAACTGTCAACAATGATGAATAGTGGAGCAAAACCTCAGCAGAT